>NC_044922.1:26818084-26881641 GCF_003576645.1 Ipomoea triloba | reverse complement strand
AAAAAAAAAAAAAAAAAAAAAAAAAAAAAAAAAAAAAAAAAAAAAAAAAAAAGAGGCATGTGCACATTGAGGATTAGCCAAAGTCGGAGAAATGTATGCGTGGAGTGTGTGGAATGCGTGGCATACGGCAGCTGCAACATGTAGTGGAGATAGTGCATGGTGAGAGGATAGTGCTTCATGTTGAAAGGTTTATTAATTTGAGCCACATATACTAATATTTTCTAACAATCTCTACCTTGTATCAAATTATCACAGAATTAACAACGGGAACAGCCGACTAAACTCAAGCATATCATGACTTAAACTTAGCAATAGGTAGCGGCTTGGTAAGCAACCAACCACTTGGACGAGTTGGCACAGGAAATAGCCTCAGAATAACATGATGGACCACCATCAATCTCCTGTGGAACTGAAAGAGAATAAGCAACTAAGTGGGTTTCATCATCACTACTTCACTAGCATACCTAGCAGGTTTTTTAATTGTCCTCCTAGGCCGATCTTGGGCAATGGAATACTGTTGTTGTGGCTCGACGAGAGGTGCGATACTAGTAGATGCATCATCTTTAGTATTACCATCAGTGGTAGTAATACTATCACTAGGCCTCAACTCAAACTCCACCTTCTCTCCAGTACTCTGAGTATCACCTTTACTGGGAACAACACAATCATTTATTCCAAGAGAAAATAGTGCATTTTCATCAAAATTGATATCTCGACTCAGAATGATTTTTTTGAGAATCAGGAGACCATAGGTGATACCCTTTTGGCTCAGAAGCATAACCAAGAAAAATGCAATTAACAGCTCTAGGGTTTAATTTACCCATATTGGAATGAGCATATGCAGGACATCCAAAAACTCTTAAGATAGAGTAATCAATAGGATTACCTGACCAAACTCCTCTGGAATTTTGAAATCAAGGGACGGATGTGGAGATTTATTTACCAAATAGCACGCAGTAGAAACGGCCTCGGCGTAAAAATCACGCCGCTTACATAACCCAGCATTAGAGAGCATACAACAAGCTCTCTCTAACAGAATCATGTTCATACATTCGGCAACACCATTCTACTTGGGTTTTCCATGCAAGGTCTTGTGCTTGGCAATTCCATTTGCTGCACATAACTAAATGAAATCTGACTCACATAACGCCAAGCCATTGTTTATCCTGAGCTTCTTGACCTTTTTCCCCGTCTGAGTCCCAACAAGTATTTTCCACTTTTTGAAAACAGAAAATACTTGATTTTTGTGTTTCAAGAAATAGACCCAAACTTTACGACAAAAGTCATCAATAATAGACATAAAATATCTACAGCCTCCCATAGACTAGACTTTAGTCGGTCCCCATAAATCGGAATGTATATATTCCAATACATCTTTGGTACGGTGTGTAGTAGTAGAGAAACTAACCCTCTTTTGTTTCCCAAAAACACAATGCTCACAAAACTTTAATTTACTCGTACCTGAATTACCAAGGAGGTCTTTCTAGCTCAGGATATGCATGTATTTTTGATATCTCTGATTCTAAACCATTATTTACTCCTTATTTTGGTTATTTGTGATACAAAATGTCTATATCCTAGTGGGAATTGAGACACGTTTGTGTGTTATGTTGTTCTAAGGTGTAATCGTCCACAATGAGTAACAAAGGAAGTATTTTAGAGTTTATTGAATCAATTTTAGAAAGTTAAGGAACCCACTCAAGGAAGATAGGAGCAGCGGAGCATGAACCGGGCAAGAATCACGCAAAGGAGCTGCCACACGGCTACCCACATGGCCGTGTGAGTGGCCGTGAGGCCATTTAAACCCATTGCAAATTCGCGACCACCTAACGGCCAGGCTCACGGCCGTGAGGCCTGCGCTGTCTTCTATTTAATCTGCGATTTTCTGCACTTTTGGGAGATTCTGAACCCTAGTTTGTCTTGGCTAATTTTTCCTCTTCTCTTTAGTTTTCCCTAGCATAGATTAGCATAGTTTTACATAGATTTCTTTGATTTCAAGCTTGAATTGTGGATTGGATTGGTTTTCTACCAAGATTTCTCCTTCAATAGTAAAGTTCCCTTTATTTCTTATTTACTCTTTTCTTAGTTTTCTTGCAATGTTGATGGTGATTTACTTTAGCTTTGCTTTGTTTACCATAATGATGCGTGAGTAGTTAGCTTATGAGTTTGGATTAGGGTTCTATTGCTATTCTTGATGCTAGGTTTGTGATTATCATAAAGGGGATAAATTGCTCCCCTAGGGTTTTATGTTTGAATTGGATTATAAATTCCTCTTGTTGGTTTGCGCAACAATTGTTAGCATGTTTTGGAGAAGCTTTTATCTCAATGAAAGTTGGATGAAAGATTCAAGCCTAACCAATATCAAACCAATTTTCCTTCTATGAAAATAGGGATAATTTTGGGTTTATAATGCTTTTGTGTTTCAAGGGTTAGGATTGATGCATCACGAAAGTGGGGCAATCCTACTCTAATTCTTGTTTATTGATTACTACCGTAGCTTAGACTTGAATTCTTATATGCATTGCCATAAATCCTTTGGTGAATTGTTTTTCCCCTAATTATGAGATTGTTAGTGCATCAAGAAAGCAATACTCCTAATCTGGAGACATTCTTTTATCATTTAGTTAATCCATATTTAATTTGCATTCCTTTATATTAAAAACCCAAAAATATTAGTTTTACTTTCCATTCTTTAATCGTAGCTTGCTTGGATTCTAGTGAATTCCAAAACATTAATGCCTAGAATTTTACATATCATACAAGTACGAGCAATAGCCTAAATCCTCAGCGGGACGACATTTTCACATTTTTTCACTATCACCACTTTACTCATTACAATTTAGACATCGTTGCCGGGGATTGGTTTACATTATTCGCATCCGATTCGGCTACATTATTCTAATATATTCGATTCGACTCGAATATTCGAATTCAAAATGCCTAACTTAATTTTTTTTACAAGTTCTCCAATAAATTAAAAAAATGTAATAAAATTTTCTATTAATATCCTATTATACTAATATATATATATATATATATATATATATATGTATGTATGTATGTATGTATGTATGTATGTATGTATGTATGTATGTATGTATGTATGTATGTATGTATGTATGTATGTATGTATGTATGTATGTATTCGAATATATTTGAATATAATCGAATCAAATACATTATGATTCGTATTCGATTCGAATAAAATTCGATTCGAAATATGTAATCGAATTCAGATTCGTATTCGAATAATTCGAATTTGGATCGAAATATTCAAATTCGAATCACGAATCAAATTAAAAATATTTGATTTGTTTACACCCCTAGTCTCACCTACCATCTCATGTAGAACCTCTTTAGACAAGCACAATTGAATGGTTGAATGTGCCTTGTCATCCAAATCTTCCCAATCTTCATCTGTCATTGCAGTCGATTTCTTTTTCTTCCCAACTAGCACTTTCTTTAAACCATTCTGAGTTAGAACAGTTTTCATCTGAACCTTCCAGATAGAAAAGCTAATATTCCCGTCGAACTTCTCAATATCGAACTTGGTAACCGTCGACATCTTCGAAAATCATTCTCAATTAAACCGCTCTGATACTAAATTTTAAAAATATAGCGGAAGCGAATAATTGTAAATTGAGAATTATAGAGAAGTTAGCTAATATAAATAAAGAAAAATATAATAATGACAAATGAATTATATATATATATATATATATATATATATATATATATATATATATATATATATCTTCAAATGTGGTTGCGCATTCTCGTGCGGTTCGCACCACTCAATGTTACAAAATGCACCACTCAATGTTACAAAATGTACCACTTAATGTTAGAAAACGCACCATTATGAAAATACACAAAAACACCAAAAACACACCATACACCCAATGTGTGGTGTATATTTGCATATCTATTGGTGTATTTTTTGGTGATGCGTACCTAATGATGCATATTTGTGTGATGCATTTTTTAACATTGAGTGGTGTATATTTTTATACATAGTGGTGCGGTCACACTGACCGCACGTTAAGGGACGGCCACACCTGAACATGACCCATATATATATATATATATATATATATATATATATATATATATATATATATATATGCGCTTTGCTTTACTTTCTCAATAAGTAAGCCCATAAAAATACCTCTCTTACAAATAAAATGCTACAAAAAATCCACTCCCACGTCTACTATACTAATAAGAGCCCATGAAAGTTAGGCCTATAATGGGTAGAAAAAATGACGGTCAAATTATTAAATCAAATGGATGATTCGGATTGTTTAGATTTATATTTTTGCTTGAGATTTCCTAATTTATCCTTAACTATATGATTATCCGTTAAATTTTCTCTTTTCCGTTAACATTCCGTTAACTTTTAACTTACCCATTAATTTCTATAAGTAAAGTCTTAGGTTCGAACCTTATCCCAATCAAAGTCACATAATTTTTAACTTACCCATTAATTCCTATAAGTAAGGTTTTAGGTTCGAACCTCATCCCAATCAAAGTTAGCATAATTGTTGAACATATACTATGAATATGTTAGAGTATATTATTCAAAAGTAAGTACCACATACACTCTATTACTCTAATTAAATTATAAATAAATTATTAGTTACAACAACAAAAAATGATACATATGTATTTATTTAATTTATAATTAGATGCCTACAATGCCTTTATTCAAAAAAAATATTCATTATCAAAAAATTTAAAAGGATATATAATTTCATTAGTTATATTGTCTATATTTTCTACAATGCAAAGATTCCTTACCTTCAAATTTATTAATTAATTGTATTCACTACATTGTTTATTATTTTCTTTTTACACAATCTTGTACGTAGTAATTAAATATCAAAGTTATATCTTGTAATTAAATATCAAAGTTATACTCAAAAATAATGTTATATATTTATTTACCAAGTATTATGTTAATAACATGGAAACAAATTTAAAAAAGAAAAACAGTTTGAAGCCAATCATATTAACTAGAGAAGATTTGTTAACAAAAAAAGACATTCAAATAACCCAATGAATTGATTTAAATTAAAACTCATTATTAAAAAATGTCAATGTATGGCAATAGAACATTGTGACACACTTGATGTATTAAAAAGATTCTGAGACTACAACATTGTTGGAATCAATCTTTCAAATTTAGAAAAAGAAGAAATTCGAAAAATAGCTACCGTTGTAGCATTCATCAATCTTGTATGTAAAATAGTTATTGTGCATTTTTTTTAAATATTTAGAACTAATATACATTTACAATTCATTTCATTTCATTTTCTACAATCAACCTGTTTGAATTAAAGACAACCAACATCGATTTTGACAACAAAAATAATTGGTATATATATATGATGTAGCCACTGTTTGAAAATGTTTGTGCACAAAGTGGTAAACTATTTAACTACATGCATTGTGATGAAAAGGCAGTAGTGGGGGTACTCCAAAATTAGTATGAAATCAACAAAATTTAGACTAAGTGTTTAGATTAACGTTTTTACAAAATTGCAAATATTTATTTTAGTGACAATTATAATCAATCTCTCATATAGTATCTTGCATAAATAAATTTTGAATTACCGATTTCAATAAACAAATTCATCATTCAATTACATATGCATGAACATCTCATATATAATCTTGCATTGATATACTTAAAAATATTTATTTAATAATAAACATATGGCATTATTTCATTCGCGTAATGTGCGTGAAAAACTAGTCAATAAATAAAAACCACCCCTTATTTTTTACACCACCAAAAACAACCACCCCTTATTTTTTACACCACCAAAAACCTCTAAAAATCTACTAGTGTAGAATTGTAGATGCTTAGACGCTTTGTGCGAATTATGTACTACAGCTAATATTGTACCTTTTCAAAAACGTTGTACAATATTATATTTACAGCGAATTATGTACTACAGCTAATATTGTACTTTTCCTAAAATGTACGGTATTATATTTACAGCGAATTATGTACTACAGCTAATATTGTACCTTCCCAACCTTAATGCAAAATAAAGTCTAAAACTGGTTGGTTTTTTAAACATTTTTAATTTTCTTTTTCATTAAGACATGTGCCGCGGTTCAATTGAAAGTGTTGGGCGACCACTCAAAGAGCCTAATCTAATAGAGTATCATGTTTTTTTGGAGGAAATAGCGTCATTCATTCATGTCCAACCTCAAGCTATCAAAGATGATAGGAGGATTATAGAACCAAACATTACATTCAGACATAGAACATGCAGCCTTAGCAAGTTCATGAGCTATCGTATTCGCTGAATGTTTTACAAACGAGAAATTAGCTTGAGTTATAGACCTCACTAATTCGTTGATATCTTGAATTAAAATACTAGTAGTGGAAAACATAAGAGGGTGGTTAATCTCCTGTAAGACATTTGCTGCATCAATTTCCACTTCAACATGTGAATAGTTCATCTGCTTTATCCAGCTAAGGCGGAGTATCATGTTATTTAAATCTTTTGTTAGATCAAACATGTGCACATGTCCATTAAAACAATATTACAGGTTCATCAAAGTAACATTAATTGATTATCATTCATCATTTAAACATATTATTTTCTATATCTTTTTGTATAAAAAAATAATGTATGAATATATATATATATATATATATATATATATATATATATATATATATATATATATTGTTAAAAATATCTATTGGGTCATTGGGTGGCAACTTGGATAATCCAAGTCCAATATTCATCTAATGGAACGTGGCTCTAGTTGCTACCTAAGTATAAGGAAATAAAGTTGCGTCAAGACTACTAGCTATAGCTTTTGGCATAGTAGTAAGTCTTTAACCCTGATAATTGATATCTGCTTCTCCCTACAATTGCTGGGAGAATAATATTGTTGGGTGGCCACAACATCAGCTTGAGGAGTGAGTCTGATATCCTGCCATTGAAACGTACGACGTAACAGCCACCCAACAATTAATAAGTAGATCATATTCATTTTTAGCGGAGTGAGAGTGAGCATTGAATAATAAAAATACAAAAATAAAATAAAATAAAATTTATTCTCCGATCAAATATGTAGAACGGTGCATTTTATTACGCATGTTGATGAATTTTAAGTGAAGAGGTGCATTTGGTTATAGGGTGGAATGGTGTGTTTATCTGTCATCTGATGCATTTTAGTACGTAAAATGGTGTGTATTTTAACACATATATATTGCGCGTTGATTTGATGACTTGCTGTCATTAATGGCTGCAAAATAACCGCACAGCTACACCTAAGGAGTAGGCCACACTTGATATATATATATATATATATATATATATATGAGTTCCTATGCGGTTCGCCTTCTCCGGTGCGGTTGTGCGTGGTTTTCCTTCTTAAGGTGCGTAGTTTCCTTCTTAATTAAGGTGTGTGATTTGTGTGCTTAAGGTGCATCAATTGTGAAACTTAAGGTGAGTGAACTTAAAGATTAAGGTGCGTGGTTTTCCTTCATAAGATGTGTGATTTGTATGCTTAAGGTGCGTGAGTTGTCGAAACTTAAGGTATACCATTTTAAAATCTTAAGGCGTGGTTTGTGTTCTTAAGGTGCTTGGTTTGTGTATTTAAGGTGCGTGGTTTGTGTACTTATGGTGCGTAATATATATATATATATATATATATATATATATATATATATATAAAAGCCTGATCGCATGTGAATAGCCAGCCTCCTACGTGCGGCTGCGTGGCCTTGCATAACTTGTTTGCTGGTTAAGAGTAATAGTTGTTCAGCACATTTCCCAGACACGGAAGCATCAAGACGTCCACTTCCATCAGTAATTTTCACATCCAGTTTACACCTATTATGTTTTTTATATTAGCATTGTTGCATTATGTTTTTTTAAAATGTATATAGAAATTGCTACTAACCGTGGTGTTCCCACTGTAGTATTTTCACCACAATGCTTGCAGTGAAGTTGTTTGTCATTTTCTGTATAAACCTTTTTCATACAATGACTACATCCAACGTGCCATGTGTTTTTGTTATGATGTTTCAAGCCGATTTTCCCTTTTATCCAAATAGGTTCAATCTACAAGTTGTCATCATTACAAAAATTAATGTTAAGTATAAAATATTAATTTATTGTGTAAAACCTTTTTTGCATACCGGATCAATTGATGCAGGGATAATAGCAATTGTAGAAATTTCTTCAGCATCTAGATTTGCAAGTTTAATTGCAGCGTCATTGTAGTCTCGACATAATTTTAATGCATCAAGTGTAGCACGATGTTCTATTCCCCTATAAATACTTACAAAAGAATTGTATTCAAAATAATGTGTTAAACGTTTTGTTCGTGGTACTTCTGGTTGTACAAGTATTGTTGAATGTGTTCTTATAGACAAAGAAATTCCTGGTGTAGTGGATAGAATTAGATATGGTAACATATAAATAGACTGGTTTTAAAATCATGTTAGTAAATAATTCGATTTTACATTTGAAGTGAACAACTGCAATATATTCCGCTGATATTACCGGGTAGTTTCCAGCTTTAATTTCTTGAGTGATTAGGGAACCCTCTTCGTCAACGAATCCTCCCCAAATGATTAGTATAATTGGCTTCAAACTGTATTTTATTTGTAGATCTTAATACGGTACTACGTAAATAAATATATAATTTTTGTTTGTATTATATCATTTATGTATTTTAGTATAAATACATGTGAGGAAAAAATGTGCATCTTGTAATGAGTATAAGCTATTGATTGTTATTGTAAATACTAATTTAATTTATTTAACAATAGTAATAGAGTAGTGTTCTTACTTTTTATCGACAACAATGAAATCATTGATATTTTGATTTCCATTCGTTGTTAGACAAATTGTTTTGGAAGTTTGTCAATGACAATTGTTACAATTATTGTCATAGATGATGATAATAAATAATTAGTAATATATGGTTAGAATAGATATGGGTAAAATGTTTTAACAAAGATTACCTTACAGATTTCTTTTGACGTTTACATGCATTCATAGAATTCTGATAATGTTGTGTATGCTTGTTCAATGAGAGCAAATGGTGTCATCATTGTCACTTTTTTTTTTTTTGAAAATCATCATTGTCACTTGTTTGGAAAATGGTACTACCATTTAAAATTCATGTGTAATTGTATTTGTGATCAAGTACGTACTTTATAGTTCTTTTGGGCATGTTTGACAATGACATTTGAGATAATGTACCACTTTTTGGTCTGTAAAGTGATATCATACATTTCAATGTCATTATCAAACACTATTGATTGAACCCGAGTTCCCTGCATTTAGATATAACATTTACAATGATGTTGGTGGTAAATGAAAGCATCTTCACTTGAGTGTAAATAAATAAGTATATATGCCTGATAAGTACATTACTAAATGACTAATAATAATAATAATACTAATAATGACAATAATAATAATAATAATAATAATAATAACAACAACAACAACAATGATATATAATAATAATAACAATAATAATAATAATAATAATAATAATAATAATAATAAGGGAGAAATTTTTTACTATGTACTTACAGTTTCATCCTAAGGACGATGAGCATATAATTATGTTCATAAACGATGTTATGAAATAATATAATGGGAACCACAACATAAATTCAAAAATCATAGATTAGGGAGTAAGGAGTAACTAAAATGTGTAAATTATAGAGGAATATAATGAGAACCACAACATTACATACAAGGATACAAGTATAGATGAACAGATTATACAATAGACGATATAATTACATAACGATATTGAAGTTATACTAATTAATGAGTATACCATCATTGATTTTTTTTTTTAAATAATCATTATGAGTACAAATACAAATAATAGAATCAACATGATAAGATTTTGACAATCATACCTATAGAATGTCACGTAGATGGTGTGTTGCAGAATATGTTAGATTTAGTTTTGGGTGAATACCAGTGAGAAGGGGAGTGATTTATATACTGTTGTTTTAGATAGAACAATGGTTTAGAAATCTATACAAAATTATATCATAGAAACCTATTAAGAAGTAGAAATTTCCATTTTGTTTGAACTTCATGAGGTGGCAATTTCTTTGAAGAAATAGAAATTGCCAATTTGTTTGAACTTCATGAGGTTTCAGCAATCACCACCGAAGAATTAACGAATCTGTTATACTTGACGGAAAGAGTGTGGTAAAGTTATAAAAGATTAGGATAAATTAGCGATTTAATTGGAGGTTGCACAATAAGAAGAACACAAAGTACAATATCTTATAGCAGACTATTACACCAACATTTTTTTTAGTTCCAGTTATGGGTCTAACATTATTGGCTCTTATTAAAATTGTATTGTATGTAAGTAGATTTTCTAATCTTATTACAATTTAAGACAAAATCTATATATATGTATATATAAAGCTTACCAAATAAAGTCATTACATGTATATACATAAATCTGTAATGACTTTATTTGTTAAGCTTTATATATATACATGTACCAAATTTAAGTTATTCACTTAAATATGATTTAATATACATAAATCACTAATGACTTTATTTGTTAAGTATTGTAATCTTATATTTACTAATTTCAAACTATTTTTTTTTGTCTAAAATGAGCGGGTAAATGACACTTTTATTTTAATATATATAGATATATAAATTTATCAAATCGCGCGTGTTTAATTTGTTTTCTGAAACCAAATTGACAAATATGCATGGTAGAATAGTGCATTATTTATATCTCAAGGAATCTGGAATTTTCATTTCCTATTAACATATTGAATATTTAGTATTAAAAGATTGCATTTGTAAAAATGTGAAACTGCACTATTATATTGCATTTAGGGTTTCAATTTAAGAGTTTATGATTGAATTTTTTGTTTTATTTGGTTTAGTGGTTCACTTTTTACGGCTTAAGGTCTAGAATTTACCGTTTAGATTTAAAATTTATTTTTTCATTGATTTTATAAAATTTACCATGTTTGCATATTTAGTTGTTAAAGATGGCATATTTAAGTGTTCAAGTTTGCATAGTGAAGTTGATGATAATTATGAAAATACCACCGCATTTTTTTTTAAAAAAAATTGATCTTACCCGACAAATCTTTACAGATGTCAGGTTAAGATTGCCACATGTCCAGATGTAGTTGCACCTAACGTTATAACTAGGTGCACCTAATGTTATAAATAGGTGCACCTAGGTTGCACACGGATCATGAATGTTAACAAGATAAATTACTTGCACTTGTAAGTGAAAATAGGTGCACAAGTACAAGTAAAATGTATTACAGGTGCAAGTAAATTGTACACTGAGCATCAATACTAAGTGCATCTAATGTTATAACTAGGTGCACCTAATTAATGTTATAATTAGGGGTACCTAGGTTGCACTCAGGTGCATGGATGTTAACAAGGTAAATTACTTACACTTATAAGTGAAAATTGGTGCACAAGTGCAAATAAAATGTATTACAGGTGCAAGTAATAAATTGTACACTGAGCATCAATACTAAGTGCACTTAATGTTATAACTAGGTGCACCTAATGTTATAATTAGGGGCACCTAAGTTGCACCTAGGTGCATGGATGTTAACAAGGTAAATTACTTACACTTGTAATTGAAAATAGGTGCACAAGTGCAAGTAAAATGTATTACATGTGCAAGTAAATTGTACACTGAGCATCAATACTAAGTGCACCTAATGTTATAACTAGGTGGACCTAATGTTATAACTAGGTGGACCTAGATTGCACCCAAGTGCATTAATGTTAACAAGATAAATTACTTGCACTTGTAAGTGAAAATAGGTGCACTTATAAGTGAAACTAGATCCACTTATAACACAATTACTTGCACCAAAGTTCGAGTTATTTACAAAAATGTCACCGCGTCATTTTTTTTAAATTACATCTGATTCGTTGATCTGGACACGTGGACGACTGCGAAGCCTTCTCATTTCCTTCCTGGACGACCATCAGCACCTGAGCGCACCCCTATATATATATATATATATATATATAGAGAGAGAGAGAGAGATAGAGAGAGAGAGAGAGTAGAGTTAATAAAAAGAATTAACTCCAAAAACTAAAGGCCACTGCAACGTGCTTGCATGCATGCATGACTGTAAAATGTTGCAGTGGTAAATGATACGTACTACGTACGTACTATGGTGAGCACCAGTTTTAATTATTCTTGCCATAGATAATAACGAAATTTTGTACGTGATTACCAACCAGCAGCTTGACTAATTAATTTGGTAGGATTATCCTTAATAACCACTATATCAATTAAATTAAAACTTAAATAGGATGTGACAGGCTGCTAATAATATCACCCGTTACAAAGGTAAAGGTAGAATATTAAAATAAAGTAGAAGAGGAATTAATGTATAAAATTAGGAAGCCTGTATGTGTAGGCTTATTATTTAGCAAGAACACCCAAAACTTGAAATGCTAGCAATGTTTTATATTCTCTCTCTAAAATTACCACTTTTAGTTTTATATATAGCCAAAATAGTCCTTAATTTATTTTTCTAAATATATGGTGTTTCAGTGTGGGGTTTTGGATGGCCAATATTATGGGGTGTCACTGTCTTCCTAAATGAAGGGTCTTTGTTTTTGGCATTGTGTGTTTTTTTGGTGACTTATTATTTTTCCATGGGTTTTTATTTTGACATTATCACGGTTGTTTTGATATGTCGTATTAATTTTTCGAGAGTTCTGAGATTTTGTTTAATTTGTTGAATTGGCTACAAATTACATTTATCTGCAAGCTTGTTTCATCGATATGCTTTAACTTGGGTGGACATGTTAGAAATATTATGGTTGAGATTTGTACAATTGGAACTAAATGTGAATCTATCATATTAACAAAAGAGTTTTGCCAATTTTAATTACAACTCCCAATACTTAATTCTCTTGCATTTTAACATGCATCACTGTGTATTCAGACTAACAATCATTTATTGCCTGCATTTAAAAACGTAAGGCAGTTCTGATCACTCGCTGAGGTGCATGCATTTGAACAGTAGCAATAATTAGTTACATCAATTTAATTTAAATACTGACTCAATAACTCGAATTACGTATTTTCTGTAAAAGCTATCAATCATTAGGTGTGTCATTTTTTTTTACTTCAAGTGCATATATACACCCCGGAAAATCCAATCATTTAGGCATAGAAGTACATCGATTTAAACTAACATAACAATAACAACATATGTCGATGAATAACAAAAATTTACCTTTTACAACGTCCATGGGTACGGTTGCTCAGATTGCTCTGGTTGGACTACATTTTGTACGGGCGCCATCGCTCATGACGTTGATGAAAACCTTGGGTCGAACCAAACTTCCTCGATAACGACCTGCAAAACAAACCGTAGAAAACTCAGAGAACCACATATAAACCGCACAGCGTAACACAAAACGTACTAAAATCTCACTTGTTGTAGCCTACGTTTGATAGGAAAAGCTTCCAAATACATACACTAGACGAATATTAAGAATGTTAACACAGTATTGCCTCCTCCTATATAAAGGAAAAAATTTGATGCCATTGGACCACAAGGTCCTTACTAGTAATCAACTAGTTAAAAAGTAATAATATAAAGAATAATAAGAATAACAATAATACTTATCTTTTAGCACCGCAGGAGCGATGCCACCACCGTAATCGAACATCATGTTTTATATTCCTTGTTGAAAGGGGCAATTGGTGTCAACACCACCGTAATCGAACATCATGTTTTATATTCCTTGTTGAAAGGGGCAATAGGTGTCAAAATTCAATGTTTTAGTGTTATTGACTTTGTTACAGTGTAGTATCTGTTCATAACTACTTTCTCAAACAAATGAAGTACAAAGAGTCAATATCGTCTCCACTGAAACTCGAACTCATCCCCTCCTATGTGAAGTGCAACCGGGTGCCACTAGACCACAAGATCTTTGGCAAATATCGGGTTGTTGAAGGAGTTAAATACAAGTGATAATAATGGTACAGCATTATTTCTCTCCTCTTTTTCTTGGTTGTGTAATTTTTCCCACCATTTCATGGAAGTACTTTCTCCATCCCAAAGAGTCATAAATAAATTAAAGTACATAGAATGGATATATATATGAAAAATGGCTTGCCAGGTTGCTGCTTCTGACCACCTCTGAGCACTGTTTCTACTCAGGTGCTTGGAGTCACCAAAATGCGCAGGCGATGATAATCATCCTACATTATTTCATATCGACCAATCAAATGTTGTTTTGTTTGAGTGGAGGAATCTGTAACCTCAAATTGGGCGGAGCGATTGAATTAAATATAAAGATGAATATTATAAGGATGAATAATATATTTTAATGTGTTGTTGTGAGATATAAAACGGAGATCAAATTAAACTTCAGCTCTCAACAAGAGCACCATTGATGGATTTAATTAATTTGTGGGTGTCCGAATTAATAAATTCAATAAATAAAACAAGAATGATAATGAAGTGATGATGGCAGAGAATCAATAAACAATGACACAAGCATTTATCGTGGAAACCAAAGTGCTAAAAACCATGGGCCTTTTTGGACTAAATCAAGTCGAAAGTCTTTATTATATTTGGTACGGTGTAGGTGTTGTACATGTACAGAGGCCGCCATGGCCATGAGAAAGAGGAAGAAGAATATGTAGAACAAAGGTTATATCTTTAGGACTGAATTAGACTGGGATCCCTTGTCTGATCTTTCTGAGCCTTTATATAATGTTATGTTATTCTTTTGCAGTTGCTACTTCCCTAGCATTCCCTACTTGTTGGACTCCTTCTTTAACTATAATAATAATAATAATAATAATAATAATAATAATAATAATAATAAGGCAATTTAGTATTTTGGTGCTAAGTCGGTTAGATCGTGATGGCCTAAAAGGTTGTCCCTAGGTCAAACTGAAAATGTGAGTACAAAATTTGTCATAAAAGGTTACCATACGACTAAGACAATGTATACTCTGTATCAAATCTATTAAAAAAAAAAAAAAAAACAAACATTTCGTACAGAGAAAACAATATTTTCATAACATGTTAAATATATTCTCTAATTAATAGCCAAGCACCTTGTGCTCAAATGACAGGGTAGTGGCTCTCTCATATGGGAGGTCATGAGTTCGAGCCCAACAGATACTACAATGTAATTTTCATACAATTTATTTCCCTATTTCAGTGATTACCTTTCATGTTTAGGATGAAAAAAAAAAAAAAATCCACTTGCTATTCCAGCAGTAAATAAGTATGCATGCAGGACGTATGATATTTACTGCATCAGGTACAACAAATTAGGAATATTAATAAAAAGAATTAACTCCAAAAACTAACTGCCACCGCAACGTGTGTGCGTGCATGCATGACTGTAAAATGTTGCGGTGGTAAATGATACGTACTATGGTGAGGACTAGTTTTAATTATGCATGCCATAGATAATAACGAAATTTTGTACGTGATTACCAACCAACAGCTTGACTAATTAATTTGGTAGAGTTATCCTTAATAACCACTACATCAGTTAAATTAAAATTTAAATAGGGTGTAACATGTTGCTAACAATATCACCCGTTACAAAGGTAAAGGTAGAATATTAAAATAAAGTAGAAGAAGACTTAATGTATAAAACTAGGAAGTCGTATGTGTAGGCTTATTATTTAGATAACAACACCCAAAACTTGAAATTCTAGCAATGTTGATACTAGGGGTGTAAACGAGCCGAGCCGAGCCGAGCCGAGCTCGAACCTAGGGTGGCTTGAGCTCGAGCTCGTTAAGGAAGGCTCGGCTCGAGTTTGAGCTCGAGCTCGATCGAGCTTGAAAATTGATGCTCGAGCTCGAGCTCGACAATTTTTGAGCTGCTCGAGTTCGGCTCAAGCAGCTCGATTGTCGAGCTCAATCTTGAGCTCGAGTTCGAGCTTGAATTTGAGCTCGAATTCATGCTCGAACTCAAGTTCGAGTCTGATTTTGAACTTGAATTTAATCTGTTTAATTTTAAATTCATGTTTCAATTAAAAATAAACTATAATATTATATGTATATATATATATATATATCGCTCGCGAGCGGCTCGTCAAGCCACGAGCCTAAGACAATAGAGCTCGAGCTCGGCTCGATTATTAAACGAGCCGCTCGAGCTCGGCTCGAACTCGAATTTGACCGAGCTCGAACCGAGCTTTGACCGAGCGGCTCGTGAGCTGCTCGCGAGCCGCTCGGCTCATTTACACCCCTAGTTGATACCAATAACCCGTTCTCTCTCTAAAATTACCACTTTTAGTTTTATATATAGCCAAAATAGTCGTTAATTAATTTTTCTAAATATATTGTGTTTCAGTGTGGGGTTTTTGATGGCCAATATTATGGGGTGTCACTGTCTTTCTAAATGAAAAGTCTTTGTTTTTGGCATTGTGTGTTTTTTTGGTGCCTTATTATTTTCCATGGGTTATTATTTTGACATTACCATGGTTGTTTTGATATGCCGTATTAATTTTTCGAGAGTTCTGAGATTTTATTTGTTGAGTTGGCTACAAATTACATCTATCTGCAAGCTTGTTTCGTCCATATGCTTTAACTTGGGTGGACATGTTAGAAATATTATGGTTGAGATTTGTACGATTGGAACTAAATGTGAATCTATCATATTAACACAAGAGTTGTGTCAATTTTAGTTACAACTCCCAATACTTAATTCTCTTGCATTTTAACATGCATCACTGTGTATTCAGACTTACAACCATTTATTCTCATCATTTAAAAACGTAAGGTAGTTCTGATCACTCGCTGAGGTGCGTGCATTTGAACAGTAGCAATAATTAGTTACATCAATTTAATTTAAATACTGACTCAATAACTCGAATTACACACTTTCTCTGTAAAAGCTATCAATCATTAGGTGTGTCATTTTTTTTTTACTTCAAGTGCATATATACACCCCGGAAAATCCAATCATTTAGGCATAGAAGTACATCGATTTAAACTAACATAACAATAACAACATATGTCGATGAATAACTGAAATTTACCTTTTACAGCGTCCATGGGTTGCTCAGATTGCTCCGGTTGGACTACATTTTGTTCGGGCGCCATTGCTCGTGACGTTGATGAAAACCTTGGGTCGAACTAAACTTCCTCAATAACGAACTGCAAAACAAACCGTAGAAAACTCAAAGAACCAGATAAAAACCACACAGCGTAACACAAAACGTACTGAAATTTCACTTGTTGTAACCTACGTTTGATAGGAAAAGCTTCCAAATACATACACTAGACGAATATCAAGAATGTGAACAATTTCCTAGGGACATATAGCAACATCAACAATTGTTTTTTTTTCACAATTTTACCCCTTCGTGCAAGAAATTGCTCGCCTTCTATTTTTTTAAATAACGGTTGAGATTATTAGAAACATTTAACATCAACGATTATTAACGAAACCTACATCCGCACGTGAGAAATGCGACCGACAAGAAACAAGAGTCGCTACGTTACGTACACAACCTCTCCCCTGAAACAAGAGTCGCTACGTTAATTGGAGATCGATGAATAAAATTTGGTGTAAGAATATATTGAGAATATTGCTTGATGTGACATTTGTTGAAAAAAAATTATTGTTTTGGTGTTAAGTCGGTTAGAGATGGCCTAAAAGGTTGTCCCCTAGGTCAAAATGAAAATGTGAATACAAAATTTGGTATCATACGACTAAGACAATGTATACTCTGTAACAAATCTATTCAAAAAAATAAAATAAACTTTTCGGACAGAGAAAACAATATTTCAATAACATGTTAAATATATTCACTAATTAATCTCAATTCAAATATCCATACATTTTGTTAATTATCTCATAAATACCAGTCAATTTTAATTTCATACAATTTGTTACACCGTTAATCTCATTCAATCCTTAGTGGGCATTATACTACGCACATCGCATGTGCCCTGCTAATAAATAAATAAATAAATATATATATATATATATATATATATATATATATATATATATATATATATATATATATATATTCTCCGATAAAAAAATTTAGCCTATGTAACCCTATTTCAAAAATTTAACTTCCTAGGTGGGCATTTGAATGATTAACTTTCATCAGGGTCGGTCCTGAGCACGAGTGGGTTAGGCGACCGCCCAGGGCTCATGCTAGAAGGGTCTATCCATATATATGTATATGTATATGTATTATACTGTTATAATTAGTGTTATAATCATATTAGAAAACAAAAAATTAAGAAAAGATGGACTCATAGAAGCCTAATCGATGTGGGACTGCATGAAGCGGGGAATCGACGCTTAATTAAATAATTTAGAAATAGAATCGACACGGGGACACCTAATTATCTATTAGAATCGATGCCCTAACCGGCTAACTCATTCGTCTTCTTCAATAAATTTTTTCTCAATTCGATTATTCCTTGCATCTTCGTCGAAGATCAACTATGGTTCATTTGTTTGCCGGTTTGGGTCCATTGTCCGTTGTAACTTGTAAGTTTTATTTTGTTTGTAATTTGTTATGTTTTTATTTCCTCTGCAACACTACACAGGCAACATCGCACATCTATAGGGCATTAGAGATTTAGGACTATAAATCTATAATCCTCTAATGAGTAATGCAAATATGTAATGTTTATTTGGATAATGGATTTCGTGATTTCTGTAATCCTCACCAGAGAGAAGTTTTCAAAATTGAAGTTATTAAAAAACCTACTTGAGATCTTGAATGTCACAAGAAAGATTGAATGATTTGGCGGTTTTGTGTATTGAGAAGGATATGCTAGAAAATGTTAATCTCGATGCAATTATCGATAATTTTGCATCTAGTAAAGCACGTAGAGATTTTTTGTCATGATTACTTTTTTATTTAAAAAATGTTGAAAATTTTCTAATCGTATTTCATGTTATTTGATATTATTATTTTTTTAGTATTATTAAATTTAAAATTTAATTTTTCATATAGAGACCCATTTTTTTTTTTTAATTTCGGCAAGGGCCTCTAAAATGTTTGGACCGACTTGCCTTTCATGTTTAGGATTGAAAAAAAAAAATCCACTTGCTATTATTCCAGCAGTAAATAAGTATGCATGCAGGACGTATGATATTTACTGCATCAGGTAGAGCAAATTAGGAATATTAATAAAAAGAATTTACTCCAAAAACTAATTGCCACTGCAACGTGCATGCATGCATGACTGTAAAATGTTGCAGTGGTAAATGATACGTACAATGTATGCACTATGGTGAGGACCAATTTTAATTATGCTTGTCATAGATAATAACAAAAGAAATTCGTAACCATTATTCGAGCTTCTGAGGATATGCATTGGATGAACTCTACTTTGTGATTTTAGCTATCGAAAAACCAAACTAGTCTAGGTTGTCCATAGTTGACCACATCAAATAAGAAGGCCAATAAGCTACTCTTACAGAGAGTTAAACTTAAAATTTTATACGTGATTACCAACCAACAGTTTGACTAATTAATTTGGTAGGGTTATCCTTAATAACCACTATACCAGTTAAATTAAAACTTAAATAGGGTGTGACAAGTTGCTAATAATATCACCCGTTATAAAGGTAAAGATTGAATAATAATAATAATAATAATAAATAAATAAATAAGTAGAAGAAGAATTAATGTATAAAACTAGGAAGCCTGTATGTGTAGGCTAATTATTTAGATAAGAACACCCCAAACTTAAAATAATGCTAGCAATGTTGATACCATAACCCGTTCTCTCTCTAAAATTACCACTTTTAGTTTTATATATAGCCAAAATAGTCCTTAATTACTTTTTCTAAATATATTGTGTTTCAGTGTGGGGTTTTTGATGGCCAATATTATGGGGTGTCACTGTCTTTCTAAATGAAAGGTCTTTGTTTTTGGCATTATTGTGTGTTTTTTTGGTGCCTTAGTATTTTTCATAGGTTTTTATTTTGACATTACCATGGTTGTTTTGATATGCCATATTAATTTCTCGAGAGTTCTGAGATTTTGTTTGTTGAATCGGCTACAAATTACATCTATTTGCAAGCTTGTTTCATCCGATCCATATGCTTTAACTTGGGTGGACACGTTAGAAATAATATGGTTGAGATTTATACAATTGGAACTAAATGTGAATCTATCATATTAACACAAGAATTGTGTCAATTTTAATTACAATATATTGTGTTTCAGTGTGGGGTTTTTTATGGCCAATATTATGGGGTGTCAAACTGTCAATGTCTTTCCAAATTAAAGGTCTTTGGTTTTGGCGTTGTGTGTTTTTTTGGTACCTTATTATTTTCATGGGTTTTTATTTTAACATTACCATGGTTGTTTTGATATGTCGTATTAATTTCTCGAGAGTTCAGAGATTTTGTTTGTTGAATTGGCTACAAATTACATCTATTTGCAAGCTTGTTTCATCCATATGCTTTAACTTGGGTGGACATGTTAGAAATATTATGGTTGAGATTTGTACAAGATATGATTTAGTTGTTGAGATTTTCACAACATTTTAAGTTTTGAGGGCCTTGATTTAGTTTAGTGATTGCTGGATTATATTTAGGCTGAAGAGTTGCGTCTAGCATTTTATTATTGAAACGTGACGCTAATTGCTAAACGAATATACGGAAATAAAGTTGTATTGCATTTGCTAGTAGCTATAGTTTTTGGCATAGTATTAAGCGCGATAATTAGAATCCCGGCCTCATGTTCAAATCTCATTGAAAGCATGTTGTGCGTCCTACCATCGAAACATGACCACTTTTAAATAGTGGTCCCACTAAAATCAGATTGTGCGAGGAGGATGTGCATTCTACCATCGAAATGCGACCACTACTTTAGCGTGGGTAGCGCTCATGACGATGAACACAATAGTTCTATGGGAATGATCTTATTATTGGTCAATTCATTGTATTTAAAGTACAGAAAGATATGTATTTATAAGGATACAAAGAGTCCTAATAAGGATAAGGATATGAATGCTAAATGGTATATTCTCAATAATACAAGTAGAGGGAGAGGAATTCTAGTGTGCCAAAAATACAGAGTCTTAATACGTCTTTTCAAGCTTAAGGTTCTCTAGAGAGAACATTGAGCTTGCCCCTTAAATCATTTAACCTTATTGTGGTTAGTAGCTTGATGAAGATGTTTGCTAGTTGGTCTTTTTGTAGATATGAAGTTTATTTGTAAACTACTTTGTTACGAACAAAATGACCGCCGTCGTGTTGATCAATTATAACTGGTTCTTTAGTGGTCAATGAGGAGATCATCGTGTAGTACACAGGGCAGATCCCTTTAAATAGATAAAGATTTTGTTCATCCAAATTAATTGGTCAATTGGCTTCTACAAGAAGTCCAATTAAAACCTTGGTTTCGCCAAGATACTCACTTATAATGGAATCCCCTAGCACAAAGACTGCAGCTAACTATGGAGACTCAGATATTGTGTCCGAGAATAAAATCCAAAGGCGATTTCAATAGTTTTCCATAGGGCCCAGTACTTAAGCACGAAGGGTCTTTTTGTTCTCTCTCGCGCGCAGTGGTTCAAATTAAATCCCAAAATGAGTTTGAAAATGTTTAACTTCTGTATGCCTGCCCGCCTTGGTAACATGTACGACTACGGGCGTCGGGCCTAGGGGTGCTAAGGGGCTTTTAGTTGATAGGTCGCACTCAAAATAGGTGACCTAGCTACTAATGAGTAAACAATGATCTTCTTAATATCGATCTACCTTAAAGTGGTCGAGAAAGTATATATTATAGCAATCGCGCTTAAAGTATAAATGAAAGCAGTGGAACAAAGTGTCGCTTCAAGAAACATGGGTATTGAAGATCTTAAAAACCCGTAAGTTCCCAATTTTAAAGGAATTCCTGCCAAGTTGGCGGATCGGATCTTGCCGTAGGTGCCTCGATCTACATGAGCTTTGGGTAACCAAATATGAACGAGTACCATAAGCACTTTGACGGCGAAAGAAGCAATCCATAGAAAGATTTGGCGTCGCTCACTAAATTATGTGGTTAATGAAATTTGTATAGTCGGGTTTGACCAAATAGTAGTCTTTGACTCCTCCTCTCGTAACCTTCCGGATACCTCTCGTAAGTACCATCAGAGTAGTTACCTCTTGAACTGCTCACGTTTCGAACCATTCGAACCACTCTTCGGAGTGTTGTTCTGGATTTTAATTATGACGTTACAAAATTAATTATTGTGAATTAATTATATTCCAATTTTAAATTTTAGAATTAATTTCCAGAGTAATGGTCGTCTATTATAAAGGTTACAACATGAGTATCACACGACTCAAGCTAACAACCTAGCCCGAATCCCTTTAATTTCGTGCTTGTTACATTATTTTTTCAGAAATAAGCTTTTTTTGTGGGATTATTTTTTGAACAAAAGCTTTGTAGCTTTGTTGTTTTTAAACACATAAGTGTTTGTGTGTGTGGATGATTTACAGATAGATTAATAGAGTAATAGAGTAACATGCATAGAGAGAGTGTATATTTTGTATAGTGGTTCAAAAATTTCTCGATCTACTCCACTCTTCTCATATACACTTCATATACACTAGAGGATCGAATTCACTATATATGTATTGTTACAAATACATATGAAAAGTCTTTCATAAAAATTAACCACCAAGTCCTCTTGTTACTAGCTCAAACTCCAAGTCCTTTGATCATCATAATCACCTAGTTATCGTTCTTCACTATTTGACTACTTCAGTGCATTGATCTATCACAAATAATATAAATTTAATATATTAAAAATGTATTTTTTGTCATGGTCCACACAGCACTATATTGCCCAAGCAAATTATACCGTGCACCACGTATGTAAACGACGTCGTTTTGAGCATTGTAAACTAACCGTCCCTTTTTTTGAAAATCAAATTTCCCGTTTCGGCCGGTCTGTGTATTTATGTTAATATTCTGTGTGTTCTAGGTAATCGTTTTGTGTATTTCAGGCAATCATTCTGTGTATTTTAGGCAACCGTTCTGTGTATTCATGTTAGTAACACATGTTGTGATGTGTTTGTGCATTCGAATGTTTAGGAGGATGAGTTCTGTGTATTTTGTGTCAATATTCTGTGTATTCATGTTATTAACACAGGTTGTGATTTGTGCATTCGAATGTTAGGAGGATGAGTTCTCCGTATTTTGTGTCAATATTCTATGTATTCTAGGCAAACGTTCTGTGTATTCTAGATAATGATTATGTGTATTATAGGTAATGAATTCCCTGGTGATGGAGAAAATTAATCTGGGGTATGTAATTCTGTATGGATCAATTATCTCGCATGAAATATAGAAAATAAAAGATAAACAATTGCATAGAATTGTTCTGGTATTAGATGGAATAGAGCCTGAGTATTACAAGTAGGTTGTCAGAATGGGACATGAATCGTATTGTAGGGGAACTGAGTATGCCCTGTAATACTTGGGCAATGTTAATTTATACAGGAAAGAAGCCCAAACAACCTAGCTAGAAATGTGGCAGGCCATGAGAGTAAACCAAGGTCCACATGGTGGGCCGCGAGACTAAGTTTTGGGCCCACTATTCTGGGCTCGGGACTCTTCTTGGGCCTAGGCTATGCGCTACGAAACCTGGGGTCCTCATTATTGGGCCGTTCCTAATATTTCCATCACCTGGGGTTATTCGCGTCCGCGTTCACTAACATCAAAACAACGTCGTTTTGGAATAGGATGCACACACCGTGGTCCACGATATAACGATTGATATTGCCCATGGTCCATACGATAATTTGCCATAACCATTGTACATATGGACTCTTGACAATTGGGCTAGACATTAGGCCCTCAAGTGCCTTCCGGCCTGTAATAAATATTCATTGCCGAGACTTTCTCTTCAAGGAAATATTCTTCGGAGGTTTAACAAATAGGGGTTTAAGAGCAGCCATGGAAGACAATTCCTCTACTGCAAACCCAAACCCTAGCCAACCGATCGCAATGTCTCCGTCAAAATCCGTACAAAGTGAGGCCAATCCAGAACCGGAAACCCCAGAACCCCACGCCCCAATCAGAGAATCCTCAGATCCTCTGCCAGAGAAGAGCGATCAAGAATCCCAAGAGGAAATTCCAAAAGAAGGGGAGGAAGAAGAAGAGGAGGAGGAAGGAGAATGCGGGTTTTGCTTGTTCATGAAGGGGGGAGGATGTAGAGACCCCTTTAGCGAGTGGGAGAAATGCGTGGAAGAAGGCGAGAAGAACAATGAAGACATTGTTGAAAAATGCTTCGAGGTCACCTCTGCTCTGAAGAAGTGTATGGAGGCGCATTCGGGTTACTATGACCCAATTTTGCAGGCGGAGAAGGCGGCCGAGGCCGAGGCCCTGAAGGAATTGGAGATGGAGAAGGAGAAAGTGAACGAAAGCAACTCTGAATCAGGATCGACAAAATCGTTTGAGTTTGGATGGTTGAATTTCATCTATTATTTATATTGAAAAAAATTTTAAAATTCCAAACTTTTAAAGTTAATAAAAGTATTTAAAAGTTGATTGAATACACCAATAATGCTATCATACCACAATAAGGTTTGATATGTAATTTTTGTATATGTTTTTTGGTTTAATATGCAAGAGATAGGATCATTAAGTTTTGAGTAATGATGTCTTTGTTAAGTACGTCTTTGAGGAAAGCACAACACTTGATATATCATGTATTTGTATAATATATACAATTCTTTTTGTCTTATATAAGAATTGAACACCCCATTGTTGTGTAATAATAAGCTTGGAAGGCCAACTCTAACATTCTGGAATTGAAATGTGACATTAGTACTATATAAGTATAAGAAAATAAAATTACACTTTTGTTATTAGTTATAATTTTTAGAAAAGTGTTAAAATTCTTGATCCTAGCAATTAGTATTATAGCAATCCACTTGTATGAATGAGGTAAACTGTACTAGAAAAATCTGGTGTGACAGGTTTACCAATAGAGTTTTGATAAGAATCAAATTCCTAAAATTTATTTTACCTCCGAATGATGTGTCTTAAACTAGTCTAGGTTATTCATAAATGATAGGTTCAAACTTCAAACCAATAAGACCAATAACCAACTCTCACTAGAAGCCAAACTTCTAACCTTCCATTAAATAAAACTATTTGAATTAAAAAAAAAATAATAACCACAAAAGAAATATCTAATCTTATATAGTTCTAATCTAATATCATGTAATAATAATTATTTTCTTAAGATATAAAAATTATTAATATAACAAATAATCATACATATACATATGAGACAAATTATACCATGGACCAGGGGTCTACCTTGCATTGTTCTGTATCTGTAGTTGACACGTACATTTTGTACCTACGGTTGACAATTTCCTGTAGTTATCATATTATGTGTTAGCAATTATCAAGCTATTTATTTATATGTACAGAAATTTTTAACAGTAAATACACAATGTGTCAACGAAATATATAAAATTTTGTATGAGGTTCACAGTGCAATATGAAGTATGAAACCTAGTCCAAGGTATAACAATTCTATACATATATGGACTCTTGACAATTGGGCTATGCATTAGGCCCTCAAGTGCCTTCCGGCCTTTAATAAGTATTCATTGCAGGGACTTTCTCTTCTAAAAGGTCAAACTTGAAGGGAAATATTCTTTGGAGGTTTAACAAATAGGGGTTTAAGAGCAGCCATGGAAGACAATTCCTCCACTGCAAACCCAAACCCTAGCCAACCGATCGCAATGTCTCCGTCAAAATCCGTACAAACCGAGGCCAACCCAGAACCCCACGCCCCATTCAGAGAATTCTCAGATCCTCCGCCAGAGAAGAGCGATCAAGAATCCCAAGAGGAAATTCCAAAAGAAGGGGAGGAAGAAGAAGAGGAGGAGGAGGAAGGAGAATGCGGGTTTTGCTTGTTCATGAAGGGGGGAGGGTGTAGAGACCCCTTTACCGAGTGGGAGAAGTGCGTGGAAGAAGGCGAGAAGAACAAGGAAGACATTGTGGAAAAATGCTTCGAGGTTACCTCTGCTCTGAAGAAGTGTATGGAGGCGCATTCGGATTACTATGCCCCAATTTTGCAGGCGGAGAAGGCTGCTGAGGCCGAGGCCCTAAAGGAATTGGAGATGGAGAAGGAGAAAGGAGACGAAAGCAATTCTGAATCAGGATCGACAGTAACGGCAGAGAAGGCTGCTGAGGCCGAGGCCGAGGCCCCGGAGGAATTGGAGATGGAGAAGGAGAAAGTGGACGAAAGCAATTCTGAATCAGGATCAACAGCAACGGTGGGAGATTCAGAGAGTTCTGAGAAAAAGGAATCTTGACTTTGGTAATCAAAAGAATTGAGCTTTTTTTGTTATTATTTTTTCCAGCTATACATGATTTTGATCAAGGGAAAGTTATGGATATTAGAAAGCTTATTACTAACATTGATATTTTCAAATAATCGTGTCGAAATTAACTACATTGATCGATTCATATGGTTCTGTTTTGGAATCAATTACCACATTTGATCAGCTTCATAGATTCCAACTTTTTTTTTTAACTTCTCAGCTTGGTATGTTTGATTTGATGATTTCTGATAATCCTGTTCTGGATGTGGGAGTTTGTAGCAGGACAGATTTGAATTCAAGCTAAAATGTTCTGTTGTGCTGTTTAGATACCAATAAAGTGCATAATGCAGACTGTGAATTGTTGGCATGTGTTTTTGTTATGTTATGGTAATGCAGTATTAGTTAAGTGATTTTGGTCCATGTTAGAATAGTGCTTTCCCTTTCTTACTGTTTGGAACTTGAACCGGATCAAGATTCTTGACTGGAATTACTCGTAGTCAGACTACTCGATCACACTTTCATAGCAGATTAGCAGGTATAGCTGTTTTAGTTTAGCAGTGGAACTAGGTTTAGAAATAGGGGTATGTGAGGGTTAGAAGCACATACATGTTGTATTTGCATACAGACATATCTTCGGTATTCCACTCCCATGTAGAGCAGATAACTCCATTGGGGTGAGAGAATTTATAATTAAACTTCCATGTAGAGCAGATAACTCCATAACTCCATTGGGGAGAGAATTTACGGTTACCTCTAGGAGGGCCTCTAGGGTTACAGCGCTTATACTGAATCTCATTTTATAGGGCATGGTTGTTGTTGTTGTTGTGTTGTTTGGAGTCTTCTTTTGAGTGTGAATATTGTTTGAAAGGTGAAGCCATTGTTGCCCTTTCCATTGCTTGCTTTGGAACCATTTTCTGCTTTATTACCCTTTTCCCCTTTCATCCAATAGCTCCAGCATTTTTACAAGTTTGGCTCATGAAGGTGTTGGGAGCAGGGAATAGATTGTTTTTTTTTTTTCTGTGTTTACTATACTTCAAAACATGTCTTAACTTTGAATGGGTATGTATACAGCAATGCTCTTAGGAAGTTGTATTCCGAAGAGCTCGTAGCTCGACTAGATTAGTATCATCTTACATTTGAACTCCATGCTCTTGAGAGAATTGTAGGGCTCAATTGAGTCTCAATTGGATTAGTGTCTCCTCACATTTGAACTATATGTGTATGCAGCAATGTTCTTGAGAGACCTGCAAGGCTCAAATGAGTCTCAATTAGATTAGTGTCTTCTCACATTTGATTGCCATGTGTATACAATAATGCTATTAGGAGAATTGCAGGATTGACTCAATTGGATTAGTATCATCTCGCATTCAAATCTCATGTATACAACAATGCTCTTGAGAGTACTGTAGGGGGCTCAATTGAATTAGTATCATGTCGCACGATTCAAATACTAATGCCAAAAGAATGCAAAACATTGAATTGGTATTACATGCTTTCATTGCTGCCATTCACTCTGTATCAGACTGTTTATTACAAGGAACCACAAATGAAACCTGCGTTTCACTGAAGCAAGAAAAGACATTACATATATGATCCAAATGAATGAACAAATCCTTGGATGCCGCGTTAAGCGCCCCCTACTATCTTCCTCTTCTTTCTTTCTTTTCCACGGTTTCCTATCGACATAACTTATTGCATACAAACCAATCTTCAAATGCCACAACACATACTGTGGCATTTCTCTGCCATTAAACTCAAGCTTCATTGTGTCTCAATCATTCTGTGAAGGTTGCTAACCACATTGTCATGAGTTCGCCATGGTAAATGCATGTGCAAGGCTGTGAAGCTTAATATTAATTAGAGTGAGACTTGGCTTACCCCAACTTGTATTTCTCGACTGTAATGACCTAATAAATTATAACAAATGCCCTTGCTCGATTGCAGTTGAATTACGAGGAGCTAATAAGTCATCACAACTCTCGCCTTGACATAGGCACTCGTGAGGATTTGCGTAGAAGTAATCTTCTTCTTTGGGCTTGTCTACAATAACCCTGCGGTGAACTGGTTGCCCCATTTTCCCTTGATGTGCCTGCCGCACTGCAGCTGAGAATTCATCCCATGAAAGTGTTTGATTCTGATGCATATCCAGTAATCCTACAAGCTTTTTACGATCCAGTTGGATGGTTTTCCTATACCCAAAATACCTGCACTGGATCTCATCAGGGATGTGCACAATGATCATTTTTACTAGCGTTAGAAAGACAGAATATTTATCATCATACCTACGATGACCTTCAACAACTTTCGCCATATTTCCATCATAAGTGGGAATGAATGTATTACTAGCAACCGACACTATGAAATCGAGGGCTGCCATTTGGGATGAATGATCCTGGAAATAATGCAAGTCACTGGGGTCGAGCAATGTTTCCTTTTTCACCTGCAATTACAATTAAGGGAGAAGTAAAAATTCATTGTAAGAGCCATGGTAATGCTGTGCATGTGACAAGCCTCACCTGAAATGCCACAACAAGATTGGGAATAAGATACAAGAAAACACTAATCACTTACCGTCTTAGGAAAAGCAGCTCTTAGTGTGGCAAGCCTTCGTTCACCGCCATAAATCTCGCCAGATGCAATATATATTAGTGTGTCATTTCCAAAACCCAATGCTTGCAGAATTAAAGCTGCCTCCTCTGGGGTAAGAGGACATAAACCTTGAGATCTCTTCTCTGCAGAGACTATCTCTTTCTCCCTCCACCGAGGGAATGCATACCTGAACCAATAAAGGAGCGATAAAAGTATTGCCGTGCCATCAAATTTGTATTTTCTTGAATTCATTTTATAAATACAAAGACAAATAAGGCAGTTTGGATGTGGGCCAAAAAAACATTGGTTGTATGAAAGAACCGTGATAGCTTTAGCATAGTTGTGTGGACATATACATTTTAAAAATTCTTACTGGTTTCCAAAAATAGTAACAGGGATTAGTAATAAATGAAAAGCAGATTAAAGAAAACACAAAAAAATACACCAAAGCCACAGGGGAGAGCCAATCTTATTCAGAATTCTTATTCGTTTAGCCATTTTAACATTAATCATTTGGTTGAATATTTTTCCTTTCTCAGCATAAATGTTTTACTACTTAGATTTGGACAGTTCAAATGTCCATCGCTACACCACTGGCAACTAGCTGTGCCAAAATCCTAGGCAGTGAAGTATATCATGAACATATCTTTTTGAAATAAGTTGAATCTCAATGTGTATCACCTCAACTGTTTGAGCTCCTCTGCTTCCTCCTCTGTGCAGCCATGGGTACAACCTGAAAAGGCCAACATGTCTTTCTCATATCTTAGATGCAATGCTACAAATGGCCCCTTCCCTTGGAGAATGTGAACCAATTTCTGGCCCAAAGCCTCAATTTGTGGGGTGAATTTCAGTCCATGAAAATTGACACGGCATCGAAGTCTCTGAAGCTCAAGAGGGATCCCATTGTTTGCAAGTCTTGCATCAGTCCTATTGAAGTGTATTACCTTGTGCTTGCTAAAAAGAGGCAGAATCTGCAGAATGGAAGTCCAATACATTACATCAGAAAACTAACTCTGTAAGAAGAACAAGCCAAATTTATGCTTCCTTATCTATATGAAATAAGTGGATAAAGCTCAAAATGCTACAGGATATCCTTCTTTCAGAAGTTGATATGTGCAAATTGCCACAACTAAACAACATTCTGAATAGTGATCAACTATTAATTGTTGCAATCCCAAGAATCAACAATTCATGAATATATATGTGTGTGGCTAGTGAAAAAAGTCAAGAACTACTGACTTGAGTGATAACACTAGAAACCCAAAAACAAGAACACATACATGTTCCAGGTAGTATTTTTCATTTGACCAGCTAATAGGGGGCATGGCATGCAGTTGGTATCCAGATCTCCTGCCAAACCTCTTTGGCAGCCTCCTAACAATTCGAACTTCATCTCTTAGCGAATCAATGAAGTGTCTCACATCAAAAATATCTCCAAAGTTGCTGTAAAGGAGAAACCAAAAATCATTCTAATGCATTAACTATGACGTGCAAAACTGCTTTTATAGAAGTCAATTACCTAGAATCAGCCCAGAATGATGCCTTATCAAGCTCTGGAACAACCAAAGTGAGGTTTAAAAACCGGGCAATTGTCACCATGTCACATATCTGCATACCAAATTCATTATGTTACTCTTTGAATATATTTGCACACAAAAGATTAGGAGACCGGAGGAAAATTCAGTTCAAATTGGAGCAAAACAATTTTCTTTTTCTATAAGCAATAATCAATTTCAAAGACAGCTGAAAGTATTATACTCAAACAAAGAGAGCAAAGGAGCAACTACCAACCGCAGCACGCATTTGATTCAAGCCACCATTGCAAGAAACTGTAAGAAAACCATTGCTTGTATAATTCCCTGCATAACAGTATATATTGGCATCTTGTTGTTGTAGAAAGTTATTCAAGCTAATCACACAAGTCTAACTCCTTTAAACTAAACTGAAATTACCAAATAATTTTACAGGAAAAGATTTTCATAAAAATGTATCTATTTCTGGAGTTTCTTTTCTTTTGTTACTTGCCTAGAGAATAGGAGTATAATATGCTCACCCATGCACTTATGGCCAAAGTACCTACCATACTATAGGAGTATAAAGGCCACTATACTTCTCCATATACTGATGTACAGGTTCAAACACCTATATTGAAGAAATTTCTTCTATTATACAACAGTTTCTTCTATGTCACATTCTCCCTGAAGGGAAACCAATCAGAACTAAGAATATGTTTTTTTTTCAAATTATATACTAAAGTTCCACTGGACTCCAGAACCTTAACCTGCATTTCCACAAATTTAGCACGAAGTACTAATCAATGGACTTCATTTAGCCCCAAAAATCAGCGATCATTTGAACTAAATTACAGAACCTTCAAGTAACTTCTCAGCACATTAATTACACAATCCAAAAAGCAGGATAAGCATGCATTCAGAGAACAAATCAGAAACAACTTGAGAGTTAAACTCACTAGCTATAGGAAGAGGCGGAGGCGACGGCAACTTATCCTCAATCCGAGCCGACAGCTTAGCAAGTCCGGCGACGCCGACGAGCGAGCGCGGACGCCAGAACTCCGCCACGGCAACGAGCTGAACCAAACAGGTCCATATCAAAATACTGGAACAAACTCTGATGAACCACACCCGTAACCGCGTCCTCTGGATCACCTGTGCTCCCTGCAACGACGCCATTTTCTCACCGCTCCTTCCCTGCACCGACACACTCTCCGATCTGCCCGCCTCCATTTCTCCTCCCCTTCAGTCCTCATCGCTGAGTCCTCATTCCCGAATCAAACCGAACATTCCACACATCCAAGCTTCCGTAACTGCATCAGTGAATCAAAACCCTTATCTGCAGTATAATACTATAATGGCTTCGATTTTGATTCCGAAACGGGAAATTGGGGAATCTCTCGAGAATCGAGGAGAAGGAAAGGAAAGCAATAATTTAACGGCGGACAGTAGTCAAATAAATTATTTTAATCTTTTTTACTGTTGTAAACAGAATTTTTACTCCGTACTTCTCTGGTCAACCTTTTTATATTCAATTTTTTGATTTCATTGTCCAGGGCCTTTGTACTGTTTATTCATTTAATTTATTGAATTGTAATATGAAGGTACATTTTGATATAATAAATACTAATACTCCCTGTCTCATTTTATCTGTCCTACCTACTATTCATTGGTCAAATAACTTCTTTCTTTTTTTTTCTTTATTAATTTTTTTATTTTTAAATTTAATTTTTTTATTTAATAGTACTTCTAGTAGTTTCTAAATATATAAATTTTGTATATTAATTTTAAATTTAATATTATAAAAATTTGAATTAAAAATAACTGCAGTCAAACCTGGTTAACTGAACCAGACACATAAAATGAGACGGAATGAGTAATTGGTTATACTCCGGTGCATCACCCATTCAATTCTCGCAATATTTTGAGTTTGTATGTACGTTCAATCACTAATATAAGATTTGCATGTACCTTCAATCAATAATATAAGTTATATTAGTTGCATATAATTTTTGTAATATAACTTTTTTTTTAGATTTACGAATCATTATATAATAGTAAAGTTTATTTCATACACATTCTCAAATAATAAATTTTTTATCATAAAAAAATCATCTTTAAGAGGTCGAATAGTATCGCTTATTTATTCTACTATACATACATGTTATATATATATATACACACTTTTTTGTGTAGTCCAGAATTTTCATCTTTGAACAATGACTAATTTTCTAGTATATTTTTAGTGTGGCCTAGAATTTTTATTTTTAAAGGGTGACTAATTTCCTGGCTGAATTGTAATCATCTTTATTGAGTGGAAAGCTAATCAGAAAATTTAAGATTACTCGATACCTAAAGCAAAAATCTACCATTGAAATTTGGGTTTTACTACAAAAATTTGAACTTCTCAATTCAATTTTGTAGGTTCACAAGGTGAACTATTGCAGATTTTTTTCATAAATTATGAAAATAATATTTTTGCTTATTTAAAAAAAAAATTACCAGTTTCGCTCCAACACTCGCGCCACCTGCTGTCTCCGCCCAACGGCGACGGCAAAACGCTTCTACGTCGTCGATAGCGGCGGCGGCGCTTTCTGGAAAGGAAAACTCCATTCACTTTCTTGCAACCGCCGGAAATAAAGGCTAATGAACAGGTCGGAGACGCTGCTTCGTCTGGATTCGCGGCAGATGATGAAGTTCCGCATGCTCTGCCCTAGCGGACTTATCGGGTATAAGGCGGCCGGAGTCCGAGACCTGGGGAGCCAAACCGGCTGCAGAATCTTCGTAGAGAATGCTGTCCGGCCGTGCCTGGAGCGAGTCATCAATGTAACCGGCGGCGCCGCGGTTGAGATGGCCATCTTTTTAAACGACGGCACTGGTGAGCTGGAGATGGTGGTTGTTTCTGCTGCGCAGGAGGGTTTATTTAGGGTTTTAGAGACGATTTTGGAGTTGGAAGGGAATGGAGACGACGAGGAGAGAGTAGTCGAGTGTAGATTGCTTGTAGATTCGTCTCACATTAGGGCGCTTATGGGGGAGACACCAGGGCAAAACGTTGATGCTATTAGGAGGATCCATGGAGCAACGATTAAGGTTCTGAACAAGGAACATCTTCCAGCTTGTATCGGCAAGGCCGAGGAGTTGATTATTCAGGTTTATCTTGAGTCTTGACTGGGAATCTGAATTGTATCTGATGCTTTGGAACTGTTATAGTTTAATTGATACTTGTTCTCCTCAGTCCTCATAATCTATTCATGTTTTTAAATTTCTTGTTAATGGCGGAGAAATGTTGCATTATTTGCCTGAAAAGTTAACTATTAATGTTGCGAGGGTGGGAATGATTTCCTTTATTTGTTTCTTGAAGGGATGAGAAAAGTCCTGTTGTGATTAACATGACCAGTAGGTAGAGTTAGGTTATTATGAAAAGAAGAGATTTTACCTCTTAATCTTCATCTAAGAATATTTTGAAATGGTCCCTAGATAATGGGTAGAAGTTTGTGCGTGAAGAGAGCACTAGTTCTGGAAGTTTCTCGATGTCTTCAAGATTGCGCAACTGGAAGAATACAGGCTAACATGTCTTCTGGAGTGATGCCAATTAATGAAAATCGTGACAGAGTTCTTAGCGTGGATGAAGAGAATGTTCAACTCAAAATTGCTTTTAGGTTACTCTGTTCTAACAAATCAGCTGGAGGTGTGATAGGCTGTGATGGCACTGTTGTCCATGCTTTGGAGAAAGAGACAGGAGCTGCTATTAGCTTTTATCCTGCAGTTCATGGGTCCAACTATCGTGTTGCATTCATATCTTCGCTCGAGGTTCACTTTGATTTCCATCTAAACTATTGTCATTCATTAACATTCATTTCTTTTGGTTATTGCTAGTGTGGTTACACAAGATGGCTGTCTAACATTCTCTCTCTGTCTCCCTATTGGTACACATTCTCGTGTTTTAATTGATTCCCGGAAAATCTTCTTCAGAAAAGAGATCCAGTGTGCCCATCTGCCCAAAATGCTGTTATCCGAGTTTTTGAGAAATCCATGGAGGTTGCTTCTGATTGGGGATTAATTTCATGTTTATGCAATGAGACAATTGTAACTGCCAAGCTTCTAGTTGCACGACATGAGCTCAGATGCCTGATTGATGACAAAGGACAAATTGGCACTGATATACGTATCGCATCTGGTGTTAAAATAAAGCTATCACCAACAGACCTGCCTCAGAATTTAGATGCAGAAAATGATGAAGTGATCAAGGTATTAGCATACTCAACTTTAATCTACTTGATTAGAACCATTACAAACTTTGACGTCTGGTAATGCAACTCAAGTTGCTTCTAGTATGGTTAGGCATTTGTCTTTTAGTGTTTGTGAGTTCCTGTTGTTCTAAAAGTACCTTATTCTCATGTCCTTCTAGTATGTTGATTTGCCTTTGAGTTAACCAGTGGTTCAATATGAAATTGAGCATTGGTTGTTGACGAGATTGTGCATTTTTTAAGGTGTGCAACATTGGTTGTTGACATAAGAAGAGTTTCTATTGTATAGGAAATTGAGGGAATCGGCCAAACTTCTTCAGACACATCTGCAACTATAAATGAACTGCAAAACTTAAATGCTTTTAGATTCATCTTTGTCACTTGGATGGTTATTGGGTCTATCAGGAATTGACCTCTTCCATAGATTGTAGGGGAGTACGATAATGTAAAGGTTGCCCTCTTTCAAGTTACTGGTAAGCTGAGGGAGAATATCTTCTCAAGATTTGTCTCTGAGGGTGTAGCGTGTGAGCAGTATCCAAACTCTTCAGTGCCCAAAAGCAGTCACAATGAAGCGGCGAAGCGCAGTTAAATTTGGTTCCAGAAATGGATCCTGAAAAAAATGGATCCCCTCAGATTGGTGCCCAACCTCAGGGGTCCTCATAAACTGTTGTCCAACAAACAGGTAAAAAGACATCTCTTGGTGACTTTGTAGGGTCAGTATTTCCAATTTCCAATCCTTTTAAGTTGACTTTTTAGAGGGGTTTCTTCCTCAGAGGATTAATGTGAAAGGGGTAACAAATAGAACTGTGGAGATTGTTGTTCCAGAACAAAAGATGGGTCATCTCACCATGTTGAAAGAGGTAAAAAGCCCAATTAATTTATTTACCTCCCCACTAGTCTTTAGTTTTCTACTACTATTCTTTTATTAGCACTATTAGTTGGTTTTTACAGTTTCCTCTCCTTTTTTCCCCCAATTATACTTCTTATAGCTCAGGCGCTGAGATCACAGTGCAAGATCCACATCCTGGAGAAAACACTGGAAAGGTGATTATATCAGTCTATTTTAGACCATAAAAACTACTACTTCGATACCAGCTCCACCAAATTGAATCCATTCTAGTTACTCTCAACAATTTTGCCTCTCGTATCCCTTTCCAAACAGTTCATAGCTGTTATACATACATTCACTGACCTGTAAGTATATGTACAAACAACATGTCAATATGGATCAGCCCTGCAATCGCTGTATACTTGTATTTGGAGTCTATTAATGTTCAATGTTACCCTCCCACTATGATCTCTGTCTCACACCTGAAGTTGTTACTACTCGCGTCTCTCAGTTTTGTTGAACTTTAGCTTTTAGGATCCATCGAGCACTTATAGAAAGATTTACATTTCAACGAAATTATATCCAATATCTGTAAGCAGGGCACATTATTGCCTGGTGTATTCTTGTGACTAGCCCCCGCAAGAAACCGCCATGTCTGAGATGAGAGAAACACACAGGTTTTAGCCCTTTAGGCTATGAGCAAGGTGGAGTTATTGATAACAAGGCCAAGATTTATACTAAGCAACCTGTAGTAACTTAACTTCCATGTAAAGAATAAAGTCATTTTCAACTCTGTAAGAGAATGGATCCGATTATTTTATACCATTTTTTAAATTTATATTTTATTTTAGTTGGTGTTGGCTCCTGTGGGCAAAATAGGTTTGTCAAAAACGTTGGTGTATACTTTTTCTTTTTTTCTTTGAAAACATGTTGGTGTATACTATGTGGCAATTGCGTAATAAAGTTTATTGACTTTATATGTTGTCTTATTATATCATTTATAGTTCTCAATATTTATAAATAAAACAAATTATTTTTAAAAAAAAATGTTTCAGAAATTACATTTTTTTTATCATTCATTATCACTTATTTACTTTTTACCGGATGAATTGTTTTCATTCAAACTCTCGCACACACATATATACATATATAAAATTAATATTCTTTTTTTTGGTGTAATCTATGATTTTCACCGTCGAACGCAATAACTAATCTCATTGAATTATAGGCACTTTTATTGGGTGAGACATTTGACCTGAGATTTAAAAAATAATCCATATCCAAAGTCAAAGATCGAACCATTGAATTTAGATTTTACAAAAAATTTGAACTTCTCAATTCAATTAGTTAACTTTTTTTTGGTATAATGTGCATTAATATTCTTATTCTGTAAGATAAAACTAATACAGTTAACCATCGATCAAACCCTTTGAGGGTTGCTGAAGAAGGTAACAAAGATGCCATGGATTGAATTGTTGAAGTCATATGGTGGCCTATCTTATATTCTATCTTATGTATGCTCCAATACATTTTGGAAGAATTTTTCACTAAATTTTCCCATGGTTCAATTCTGAACTGAAACACTTGTATTCTATCAGGATTTACCCTATAGGATATGGCAATGATCAAATATTGGTCACGAACACATTACAGTTAATGAGAGTATTGAAATTTGGTTTTTGGTGCAGACAGAACGCCATATTCTCTGCTGCATTCAAGCAAAGCGATGGAGCCTCGACTCGTGTTCCTATTGATCTTCCAGGGAGTGTTTACGGGCTCTCAAGTTGAGTTTGAGATTTTCAGGCCGTGGAGGCGTTCTTCCCCTGCGAAACAGAACCGCCAACGCTCTCATCTTCCGGCACAGATCAAATACCTGCAGATTGATTGTCATTCATGGTAAAAGTGTTTACAGTTATGGAACTAACTCATCCTTGTTTGAAACTTTTTAGAGTCTCCTTGCTTCTTACCGAGGATGCTTCAATCTCTGCAACGCCTTCGCAATCTTGACCTCCTCCTTGGAGTAAGTCGCAGTATTTTACAGCCTCATCTCCATCTTCAAAAACCTTTAATTTGCAGTTTATATAATGTCAGTTCATTGCCAAATCCAAACTAAGCATTTCAGCACAAGTTTCTTCGTGTATGCTCTGTGGCTTACACATTCTTCTTCGGTTGTTCTTTTATTGGATGAGGATGCGAGTTCAAGTCTAGTTATTGAGTTCCCACTATCAGTTTAAACTTTTGATTGAAACAAAATGAGTTTTTCCGATATTTGGTTCCACGGCTATTAATTTTTTCATATTTGAAATCTGTCACATTTGGTCCTTTACTCCTTCCAACCTAATTTCTAGTCACCGGTGACTTATCTTAAAGGACAAAATTATCATTTTTCATTAATTTTTTCTAAAACTTATCTGGGAGAACCGAAATGACAATTTTACCCTTCAAGATAAACCACTTGCTTGAAATTTGTCAATTGGAATGACCAAATGTGGCAAGGATTTAAAATCATTGAACCAAATATGAAAAAAAAAAATTATTGAAAAAATGATCAAATAAGCCATTGAACTCCACATGATAGAGCAATTAGACCCTGAACTTTTAAAATGTATAATCAAACATTTCAACTCATTAAAATCGGATGAGTCAAATTTACCAGTAACCTATTTGGTTATCGGAAAAATTACGCCTTTAACATCATCCATAATAAAATTTCCGTAAGACACCAAACTTCATGAAGAGGAAGGCGGCTGGCGTGGTCACTTCTTCAAATCGAAGAAAGAGACCACGCTGTGACACTGGTTGCCTTCTCCGGAAAGACAACTAGAAATGGTCGCCTTCTTCAAAGATAGACCGGTAACTGTTGGAGAGTCGTCAAAATTAGTTAAATTTTCGACAAAATGGTAGTGACCGGCTGTGACAGGTCCATAAATAGTTGGTGGGCTTCTATGCACAAAAATAACATTTTGGAGGGTTTAATTGCACCTTTCAAAAGTTAGGTCTAATTACTGTATTGTATAAAGCATCAAGGGCCTATTTGACTCTAATTCCAAATGTAAAAATGATCCCATAGACATAGTACCAAAAAAAAAAAAAAAAAAAAAATCCTTCAAGACAATAGCAAAAAGAGTCGAATCTGAAAACCCTTTGTCATTCGATTTAATGGGTATGTTTTCATGATTAATTGGACACATCTTCAGCGGTTCATTGATCAATATCCCTAAAGTAGCATAGTATGAAATTATGAATGATGTAAAGCAAAGCTAGGAAAGAAGAACATGAAAATTACCAGAACACCTTCTCTGACATCTTCAACAACCATCTGAAATTTTGTGCCAGTTCCTGTCTGCTTAGCTTGATTTCTCCACTTCCCACCTTTGGAAAACAATAACCCAAGCTCCCTTTCAACTTCACTGTAATACCAAGAACTCTTTAATCCATGGCAATCGAAGAAAAAACCGCTCCAAATTTCTTCAAAATTTTTTGAATTCTTTGATGCACTCACCTCTGGTTCCTCCGAGTTTTCATTGTACACAACTGGTTTTCCCTATGAGTTAGTACATACACAGGCTTCGACGTTTCCCTCCAAGGATTAGCCTCCAGCACTAGAATCAGATAACAAAGAAGACACGAAAACAGTGAGTCCCGCAAAACCTTTTCCCATCGTTGATTGCCAAATTATTTGAAAAAGATGAAATTGGAAGAAGAAAGGAAAGTGCAGAATATACCGTCATAGCTGCTGCTATCAAAGCTCTGTTGAAGATGTCTCCGCATGTCGTAGGCGCGTGAGGACACTTGCTTTACGAACTCGTTCGGAGTCCCTGGAATCGTACCGTCCATTCGAAGCGCACTCTCCACTTCCTCTTCTCGCCGCCGGCCTTCTTCTTCGTCGTGGTCTCCGCCTTCTCCGCCGCAGCCGCCTAATTTACAATAAGTTTCCGGCGTTCTCCTCCGATCGAGGCTCTCACTGGTACGCCCGAACGAGCAGCGCGGAATACCGGAGGAGAAGGAGAGGCGTAATTGACGAGCGAGCTTAACCTTGGAGGACACAGATATTCGCCGCCGGTGATGGTGGTGCCGGAGAGGCTTCCCGGGAGGGAGAACGAACGACGGCGATACCGACGAGAGAGAATCCATGATCCGAATCTCAGAAACAACGATTGCTTTCCTCAACACTCCACACTCAGATCCAATATATGAAACAACGATTGCTTCCCTCAATTCGATACGTAACAGAAAACGGATTGGAATTGAAGAACGGAGAGGGTTGGAAGGTCGAAGAAGGAAGTTCGAAGAAATCTTGCCATTCACTCCATCTCTGTAGATATTTTTTTTTCTCTGATTCCAGGTGGGGCCAACTTGAATCTGAAGAAGCCAGAAACCGACATGTCACTGGTCAAATCTGGTGCCTCAAAAATTTTCATCATTTTTCCTAATTTCCAGGAAGAAATTCAACACAGTGAAAGATATTTTCATTTCTCAGCAGAAACAATAGCATTTTATTGCAATTTTTATGAAGCAAATACAACAGTCAACTCGGAATACACACCAGCATTCAGATACAAGTACAATATCAGAGCAAAAAGCCCGATGTGTTTGTAAACGATGAAAATATGTACAACCAAATATAGCAGTGAAGATCATGCGGTTCATTAATGGGAAAGCTTAAAATACAGGACGATGATGATAGCTAGGACAAGAGCAGCAATTATGCCACCGACAATCATCTTGTTACGGCTGATGCGTCTGGACATGGAGGTCAAGACCTTCTTGCTCTTGTCAATGGCGTCATCCACGCCATGAAGCTGCAAAAAAGCAATCATTTCATGAGCATAGCCTTGAAAGTTGCAGTTCCTTGGAGAGATTTAAGAAAGAAATTGAGTTTCAACTCGAGAAGACAAAAGTGCTGTATTAAATTGTGTGGTGTGCCTTGTTATGGGAATGTAATAGTGTTTGGCGCTGCTGGTGGAGATCTTCGAGAATTGAGATGCCAAGGTCCTCTGTCTCTAAAGCAACCCTCCGGCTCTCCTTGATTCTCTCACTGGAATCATTCAGCCTCTCGGTTGACATTGCCAATCGCCCCCTTTGATTTGAAGCCTGAAAAGATTATCATCTGTTAAAAGGAAATTGTAGAAATAATTTAATGTTTTGGCATTATTTCTATAAACAAGTAAACACAAAGCTCCATATCTAATGGACTGATGAATCTCATGATCTCATAATGGCATAATGCCTGTTTCAAGTGTTTTAATGAAAGTTTCTAAACGTTACAAAATGCTTGAATTAAAAGTCATCTGCACATCGATCTGTCACCGGCATCAAATATACATTTGTAGGACTGGAGAAGGAAACCAAAACAAAGAGTAACTTTTGCACATACCGCGTGTGCATCTGCCATTTCACCCTCCAGCAATGCGTCATGAGCAGCTTGATCAGAGCCACTAGATGTTAGTTTTTTCACTTCCTTTTTCAACTTATTAAGGTCAGATTTATACTCCCTTAGCTTGGCAAGAAGGGCAGCTTTTAAACTCGGTTGCAAACTCCTCGCCTCCAGGTCCATTTTCCGAATCTGAGGAAATGCACATCAAATCATACCACGATTTAGACCAAGAAGAAACTTTTCATACCAATAAGAAGTTAAGAACCAACAAAGGGGGGCGGTTACCAGCACATCCGCTTCATCCAATCCCACCGTGAGCTCGGAAACCTGTTGCTTCCTAGGCTCTTCTTGTAACAACGGCAAAAGTGAGTTTCATAAATCATAATCCCCACCAAATAAGAGTCACAGAAAAGAACTCGTAAATCTCTACACATGATTTACACCACACCCTAAGGCAAACCAGTTGCAAAGCTCCCAGCAGGAGCGGCCTATTGACTTTCTTAGTTTGAGCTAGTCAGGACAACCTAGGCTGGTCTACTTCCTTGCGGTCCTAGCTAGGATCACAAGGCGGATTTACTAAATGCACACCCTCGAGGGTACTGATAGTGAGTTTCCCTAGTCACTCAAAAATTAAAAACCAGTTGCAAAGAACAACAAATCTTACTAGATGGCAACCAGATTTAAACAAAATCCCATAGTATGTGAAATTTGCCTAATATAACTAAACTGAAACTTATTACTTAGAAAAGAAATATATAAAACAGCATAAACATGATACAAAATCCTATCACAAGGATTTAGAATGTAAATCCACAAAAGGAACACACTGAAATGCAAGCAAATTTCCAGAAAGTAAACGCAGATCGCAAGTTGAATTGATACCTCCAATGGGGAGAAGAGCAGCAGAGCTGCATTTCTTAGACAAATTAACGGACAGCTCACAGTACTGTCTCTCGTATCCTTCAAACACCTCACTCATCTCTTGCTTAATTCAATTCCACCTGAGAAGCTTGAAATTAGATCTTTCGATCAAATTCACGAAATCAAAGAAGTAATGACTGCAATTCGGTAAAACCCTAAATCACCGACAGGCTTAAGAAACTACAAGCGAAGCACAATTGATCCAACATAAATCACTCTGTATCCTTCAGACTGCAAAAAAGGCCTACAGATTCATAAATCGCTCTGTGATAAATTTACACTTACCAGTACCCGAAATGGTACGAATTGTGAAGGGGCCTTGAGAGAAGAACGAGTTGACTGTAGATTGACTCAGTTGCCGCAAACAAAAAATGCTTGTCATCGACTCATCCTTGAACACTAGAGGAAAATAAAAAATAAGCCAAGAGTATGTATTTGATTAATTAATTTTTTATAACAGTTTATTGTTTTAAAATGTTAATTTAAAAAGTTGTTCAAAGCGGTTTTTTGAATAACTTTTTGAAAAAAGTATTTTGCATGTAATTGACTATCAAACTAACAGTTTCTGCAATCAGTTAATGATATTCACTAACCAAATTCATTAGCTCAATCAGCAAACAGCTGTCAGCTAGCATCTATTTACCAAACACTCCAATTCAATGTTTATCATTATTTTAGTTGAATTCGTTATACTGAATTTTCTTTGTAAGGTTTTTGTACTACATGTTTGTAATTGTAATTTTTTTAATTTTGAAATTACAAAATTTAGTAAAAATAATAAAAAAGACTCAAAAATATATTATCCATACAAAATTTTTGTCATATATACTAATATATTGGGAGGTGTTTGACAACCGTGTTAAATAGTAGCGGGTATATTATATCAAATAAAGTCATACCCAAAATTATCAAAAGAAAAATTCTTAATATATTATCGATACAAAAAATTTAGTCCAATATTAATATATTATTAATATAATGTAAGTTTCTTTTTTTTTTTTTGGGTGCAATATAATGTAAGTTTCTTCTAGCACATGAAAACTCTAAAAAAAAATGACAAGTTCATGTTTCAAAAACATTTCTTTTAAAATACTCGCGAAAACCTCATAAAACCTTCTAAAATTGCTTTCTTAACTTTGAAAATTTTAGAATTATATTCTAAAAAAACTAGTAAACAAATAATATCTATACATATTTAAAAAAAAAAAACAAAATTATAAAAATAAACACAATTTTTTGTAAAGAAATCCACCTCTGAATTTTTTTTTATAAAAATTAAAAAAAAAAAAAAAAGATATTAATGTCACACTAGAAGTGGTAACTTGGTAACTACAGAAACAAAGGTTACATAGTTATGTACAAAATGGCAGTCTGATACAATATATGTCTATTGCAGCAGGATTGAAAATCCTCAAAAAACAAATCATCATGCAAGCAAGCATTCATCTCTACACTCTTCTTCCAGGACCAAAATGGTCCAGAAACTGTGTCATAACCCCAATCAAGGTAAAAGAATATTAACGAGATAAAGCCGGTTTGTCATCAAATAATGTTATTCGTTTACAGTAGAGTCAGTTTCAGTAGAGACAGGACTTCGAGCTGGTTCACCTTGGATACGCTGTGCTTGCTCTGGATCTTGATCGGGGAAAACTTCGGACTGCAGAGATGGAAGAATGTTGTTCACGTGCAACCATGTCAAATCCCACAGGCTATCTCCCCCGAGAGCACTCCTCTGAACGAGTACTCCACTTGTCTTCATTACGAGTAAAGTGTTCTTCAGGAGCTCAGGTACTAATTCTTGAAGCTTGTCGCTTTTCTTGTTTCTGACTTTCACCTTCATGTACTTGTCCATCCGGTTGAGGACACCCCACCACAGTTTGCAGAAGGTGGTTAATTGAGAGAGCTTGGGGAGTAACTGTAGAAACACCTTATTCAGGAGCTTCAGTGCGAGGACGAGTGTACCTTCCATGTTTCTATAGTCTTTCTGGGAGTGTCCCTGTGAAATTTCGATCAAGTCATCCAAAACTGTGAAGACAACCATATCGAAGCATTGCAACCACAAACCGTGTGGGAGGTACATATCATCAACTCCCGTCAAGCACTTCTGAAGTGACAGAAGAGCATGGTTTCTTACTTCTTCCCTTTGGTCCAGACAAACTTTTCTCAGCCCCTGTACAAGCCTCAGCCACATCTCCCCGATATCTTGAGACAATTTTAGAGCTTCTGTCTCTGCCATAGCTTCTCTAGTATCTTTCGACCATGATGTCAAACAAGAAACGGAACTTGCCATGAGATCCACAGCACTAACAGATCTATCAGCCTGTCCAACACGAGATTCTGCAAATTGTTTTGCTGCATCAATGCAAAGGACATAATTAGCTGGTGACAAATGTGCTCCATCAGACATGATGAATAGTAGGGCATTAAATCCCACTTCAGATGCTTCTAGATGTCTAGCTGTGATAGAAAGCAAAGATGCTATTGTGCGCCAACCAGTCTGAGAACGAATGTGAGTGGCATTTGCTTTAACCAAACGACTGACTTCTTGAGTAATTTGTTCACAATATGCATCAGCAACACGGGCATCAAGCTTGAGAACCAGTTGAAGTGATCTCAAAAGTTCATCAGCCAAGTTCTCTTTGTAGGGGAGCAACCTCTGGCAGATACGAAGGAGCCCAAAAACAGCCTTTTCAACTAGAGCACAAGGCATTACAGTTGAATGAACAATATTAGCAATATGATCATAAACTCCTTGCCAAAGAAGACCAATTCTATCCCGATTGTTCAAGGTAATCGCAATCAGCAACTCCAAGCAGAATACCGCAGTGTCTTCATCTTCAGGAGAACTACTGCCCTTTTGAGGTCTCCCTGCAGCCCATATAAGTGCCCGTGCAAGCTGTAATAAAGAATCAGCTAACAGAAATTTGCTTTCAGTAAAGATACTGTCTATGTGACACTTTTGAATTGTCTGAAGTGTGCGTTGATGAGCTGCAAGTTGTTGCTCAGTAGGTTGGGACCTTGGCTCTTCTGTATCTAAAGATAGGAGTTGACTAAATCGACCCATTAGCCCAGAAGATCTTTTAGGTGTGCCTATAGACTGTATATGCGCAGAAGATAATGAATTTGTGAGAGGCTTCCCATGTCCAGGTTCAGATGATATCTCAGAGTCATCAGCTGCATCACTTGCCACACGAGCAGGTAGAAGGCCAAGCTTGTGCAATCTCAAGATGCAATCCAAAATGTTTCTCCAGCCAGTGCGGATAAAGTCACCATATTTGTTTACAATAGTGAAAACTGTAACAGTTGCCATCCTTGCTTTTGCATCATCACCAAAAGCTAGAACAGGCTCTTCAACAGCTGAAGGATTCAAAAGGGTTGTGAACTTACAGAGTGATACCACCAAATCATCCAAAACATCTTCAAGATGATGGCAAGCAGATATCTTTGCAACAGCTAAGAATCCATCAATACATGTCTGGTAAACATCTTCATGTTCAGCATGATCAAACACCACTGAGATGGCAGCAATAGTTGGACCAGACATTATGGCAAACATATCATGGTCGAGGTATGCTCTGGAATCACACACTATATATGGAGAAGTTTTCTTAGATTTACTCATCAAATCAATCCAACGGCTGGGTGTCATTTCTGCAAAACCAGCACCTTGTTCTGGTGTTGTGCGGATCTCATTGCTGCAGATTGAATGATAGAGTTCCGTCAAAAACTCACGAGGGAGGTCATTGCCTCCATTTATGTGTCTATTATTTCGAATGAAATCCTCTTCTGTCATCTTCTTCTTCACCTGTACATTATGCTGGTCAGTGTTAAGCATTATCAGGGAATAGGACAATAATAGAGCAGCATCTTTATTAGCTAAAATCTGTGGTGATTGCTCATAGTATCTTTCTGAAAAAGCCTCAAGCACTCTCTGTATCTTTTGGGATTCTCCAGGCAATCGGAAAGTCTCCAAAAACAAACGTAAAGCAGTATCTAAGTTCATGTCTTGAAAATCAAATGTTCCAGCAAACTCCTGAAGAACCTGAACACAAAATTCATCGTGGTTTCCAAGAAAATCTCCAACAAGGTTCTTGTCTAGCCCTGCAGTAAACCTAAAAAAGCAAGCCACACTTTGTGGATCAAGTGTTTCAGGCAACAGGTGTGTTCCTTGGAGAAATTCTAACCCTTTCTTTGGATCTCGATTAAAGTGATCAGCTCCAATCATTAATCTCCTTTTGATATACTTCCCCCTCCGTACAAATGGTACCCAATGATCAGGATCACTATAGTTCTCACATTTTACCATGCAGAACGGAGTATACTCATCAAGATTTATTAGATGTGGTTCTGAATTATATGATCCATTGCTTATCCTCTCAGCCATTCCCTGAATTACAGCAATCAATCCATCTAAAGCAAGAATGTGCATGGCAGACAAAGGAGAATTCACAGGAAAAGCACTTTTTGACAGTAGATTAGCAAGTTCTTCAAAAACATTTCCACAAGTTATATCACAATCCAAATTTGCATACATCTCTACCATAAATGTTTTCTGTCTACAAAAGTCGACAAGAGCCTCCATTGCAACCTCCTGCTGCTGGTATGAAGCCCCATAACGACTTTGTGCAAGCCTCAATACCACACAAGAAAAGAAAGCCTCAAGCTGCAGTTTCAGTTCAGTACGCAAATGCTGATAGAGATTTAGAACAATGCTACAGACCATTGAAAGAATCAACGGACTCATTGACAGGCCAAATTGCATGAGATTACGGAATAGTTCATCCTGTACCAAACTCAATAATCTAGGATGATTCCGAATCGCCGTACCACCTAGTTCAATTGCTGAGTTGATCAAACCTAGAGCAAATAGAGGGACGTCTTCATCAAATGCTATAGTGTTTGCTCTAGGGCCCATTCCCTTATGTTCAACAACATTCAGCAACGAGCACAGGAAATGAAATATCTCAACCATACAAGGGACCCCATATGGCTCAGTCATTAGATGTAAATCATAAGGAACAGTATCCTTCCCATAATCACTCATGACCATGCTGTCATCCATTGCAGCACTGTGCAAGCCTGTGGATCCAGAAGAAGCAAAACCTCCTGAAGGTGGTTGGCTATCATATTCAGAAGAACCTGTACCATTCTCTGACTTACTACTGAAACCGTAATCACCATCTAGGCCAGAAACCTACAGTAGAAGAACAACAAAACACAAAAACAAAAGGAGTACTCAGTAACAAGTAAAGGAAGATCAATTCACAGATTATGCACTCAAATCTCCATCCACATCATTAAAAGTGTGTCGCCTATCAACCACATAGGTTTGCACTTTGCTACTGTGGACTCACATGCTTTGACATTCTTGCATCAAATTTGAATGTCTTGCTAGCACTTCATACTAGCACTAACTTCAATTCCAGATCCCATCACCCCTCAAAAAAAGTAAAAAGAGCAAGAGTTTCTGTGCAGCAAATTGGGTCATTTTAAAAGGAACTTCACAATATTTGTACAAGTAATGCTTCCTCTCTAATCATTTTGTTCAGTGTATCAAGGTAATCCTAGAAACTATTCAAAAGCCATTGAGTTATTTCCTTCTTAAACTCTTTGTTTACCACTCATTGCCTTGCCACAAGGATAGAGGGTCAATTTGGCAATTTTTACTTAGCACCTGTTATTTCCTCCACACACACACACCAAAAATACCAAAAGTGAAGGAAATTCCAGGAAATCAAAACTTCAAATAGAGAACAAGAAACAAAAATTCTCTGTACCTCATGTTTTGTAGAACTGCCCCGTTTAACTAATGAGCATTGTGTTTTGTCAACTTCTGGAAGGTGAGAGAAGATACACCTCACAAGTTCATGCATGGTGTGCCGTGCTATCCGTTGCAAGAGCTCACCTTTCGTTCCAGCTTGATGAACTACTCGAAAGCAGGTATTGACAATGGTGCAAACATGTTGATTACTCAAGACAACCGAGACTTTGCTTCTCATGCAAGCCAAAAGGACTTGAAGTATTTTCATGAGTACAACTTCTTCTGATGCAGGATCAGTAACCTCAAATCTGCAGCTAGTCACAGCATCGACAACCAAGTGCATAGCATCTTCAACATTGGTGGTGTTCAGATCAATTACATCAAGAGTCAAAATGTTGTAGACAGATGACAAGGCAACACCGGTGATTGGTGCCCCAGTTTCATCAGATCGAATAACTTCTAGAAATGGTTGAAGATACAATGCTGGGTTAATAGTTTGCCATTGATGTTGCCATGAAAATATCTGCTTTTGCAGTGTCTTCAGGGACTGGATTGAGGAGTGTTCTAGCTGGTCATCCCCTGACACAAATCGACCACCCCACCTCATATTCCTTCTCATCACTGCCAACACAGCACTTACCTCTGAATTTATCATGCATGCTAAAGCATTTTTACTGGAGGAGGTAGCCTCACAATCTTCTGGTTCCTCTTCAATTGCTTTGATGTTAGATTGTAGTCTTAATCGCCCCATTTTGAAACAAGTGGCACTGTACCAAAAGACTTCAAAGAGTGCCGAGGACAATTTAACAGATAGACCACTGAAAGTGAATCAAAGCATCGCCCCCTTGCTCTAGAAAACACACTAGTATAAGTAAATGGTTCATTGTCATTGTGAAATAGCAGAAAACATGAACATGTCCATAAACAGTTGGCTCTAAGAACAGTGTTATTCATGAAAAATTCCTAATACAGCCCAAATATTCAAGAAATACTGCACTAAACTAAGCTCAAAATGATATAAGAATAAAAAGTTAATGGATTAAATCACAGAAAAAGAAGATAAGTTGAGAGATTTCATATTTCAAAGCCAAACCAATGAATGTCCCAACTACAAGTATCAAAATTCATTGTTTGCTGAAAAGTGCAATTCATTTTGTGTATTAATTAATTAAGCCTTAATTAAATGTCTAATCAAATTCACATTTGTTCTATATATAAAATAAATAAATAAAAGAATTCTTTACTCACTTACAAACCCTACAATAGAACTGCAAAAAAAGTTCAATCCATTTCTGCAAGTATTGAGAGATTAAGGTTTCCTAGCTCTAAGAATATATAACAACTTCCTAACACTCACGATTGGGTAATTAAAGTACAATTAGCTAGAATTTGAAATGCACAACATAATTACCACCAGATCTTACCAAAAACACAAATTGATCTTGAAGTATCATAATGCACTTAAAATTTCCAGGATTTCCGCTGCTCATCAACACAACTCTGAGCGTTCAAATCTCAATAAAAAACTCTAACCGACACTAACTATTGACTTCAATCACTTAATAGCCACAGATGCAATCGATTCCAGACAATGAGACACTCCAAAACCAACTTCACCAATTGATCAATATAGACATACGGTACGGGTAAGAGATTTGATACCTTGTATAGGGACAGTTCCTGAGCTTCTTCACTAGGATCTCGCCGGCGAGTGGGGTCATCGTCCACAACTTGGTGCTAGAAACGTTAATACTGAGACTCCGATAAGTTAGTGAGAGAGAGAGAGAGAGAATATTACATAGGGTTTTTGTCTTTCTTTTTTCGTCTTTAGTCAAATACTATGCAGGTGCATGAAATTACCATTATACCCTCAAAAATCACACCAAAAGGGTAGGATGGTATGTTATGACTTATGAGTAACTTTTGGTACATGGAAAATAAACAACAAAAGTTTGCATGGACTATTAAGATGATGGTAGATTAAAGATTAGGTCTAATAGCGACAGTATGAGAGTTTCATCTAATGTGGATGTGGTGAAAGATTAAGTCTAGATAGAGTCTAAAAGCGACAGTATGAGATTTCATCCAATGTGGTAGGATCATCCAAAGTGATGAGGACATTTTTCCGTTTTATGGCCACTAAATCTTGAAGTTACGATTGAAAAGTAAATTGTAAAATTTGGCATCGTTCCTAAATGGATCGAAAGTATCACTTTGTTAGGCATTAAACTATAAAGTATAAAGTATAGTAGAATACATTGCAAAATGGATGTAGTTAGGCATTAGTAGATGTTTAAGAGGTATTGAGCTTGAACCATTTAGGATTCAACAATAGTCAAACTAGGAACTAAATGTGACTAAAAATGATTAACAAACCATATTCTACTTTAAAACTTGATTAAGGTTGAACTAAGAACATCTTCATGACTTCAATGCCCCAAATCCTTGTCCTAAGGGTAAGGAAACCCCTTCAAAACAAGAATTTGAAATATAGGTCTGTTCGAGTTGGGGTCAATTTAGACAGTATGCAATCTAGAACTCAAGCCATTATTTTGGCAGATCTTACAAACAGACTGTCAACAACCTTCCCCATATTTGAAATGGTTTCCAATGTTGCAGGATATATGGCATCTGTCTTTGGATCATCAAAGATTACGAGGCACCCGGCACCTTGGTCGAGAGTTCCAGCAAACTTCTTATCCAAAATCATCTGAGATAGCTTCTTTTCAACGTGGTCAGCAGGCAACTCGATCAACTCAGCAATGTGAGCAATTTCAACCCGGGAGAAAGGCTCAATCAACCTGCAAAGATTTTGCTCCATCAAAGTGTCGTAGAGGGAAGAGAGATGCCGGTGGACAATCTGATCCTCGTCTAACTGGGCCTTGAAATTTCGAAGAGCAACCTCAAAGAGCTTCAAGGAGCGTTTTGAGTGAGCATCGGCAACAGCCTTCATAGCATCAAGTTCTGGGCCTTGATATTGTAATCCGACCTTGGGTGACGATATAATGCTTGCAACATCATCGGCCTGGCTCACCATGATCTTGCAAAGCAACATGTACTTGAGGCTGTAAATGGCCTGGGGATCTTCGAGGGCATTGAATGCTTCGAATGCTTCATAGAAATAGCTGTAAGCAGTTTTGTAATCCTTCTCTTCGGCGTGAAGGATACCACTCTGCAGATCGATAGAGCCCTGCTGACCCGGAGGCACATATATAGCATTGGCCGCTGTTCGGGCAGCTGTCAGTGCAGCCTTGGCTTTAGGAAGGTTTCTCAACGAAAAATGAAGCTTGCTCTCTAGTAAGTCAATCTCCACAAGAAGCAGCTTGTCGTCCAATCTTCTCACCTCCTTGATGAGCCCAGTAAGGAGTGTCAACGCCTCAGAATACTCCTTGTTTTCCATCAAAAGAGCAGCAAGTCTCGCCTCAATTCGTTGGCGAAGAAAAGTCCGCTTCTCAGCACGGGTCCACTGCACTATATCTTTGCAAAGGGAAATCTGAAGGTCAGACATACCTGGTATTTTTGCCACCGCATCAACAATTACCCGAACGATTTTAGCTGTTTTTGCCTTAGGGATCAAAGAAAAGAAAGGCCGCAATTGGGTCAGAAGGTTTTTAAGTTCCTCCGCCCGATTCTCTTGTCTCAGCAGGTCAGAGAGATTAGAGATTGCTTGCTCTTTGATCCTTAAAGCCTCAGAAGAAGATGAAGGGTCATTAAGGACGCGGTAAAGAATGGCAATAGCCTCAGATGGAGTTTTGGCCTCAGAAGCTTCACTGAGTGAATTTGTTGTTGCCGGGAGATGAGACATGGTCAAAGCTTTTCAATTTAAGTCCTGCAGTGTCGAGAGAATGTTAGACTCACTCAAATTTGTACAAAGGAACCTTTGATGCTTAATTGCTGAAAAGGATGTAAAAAAATAAAAAATACAGTGAAATGCCACAAACAATCCAATTAGAGAATAGCATTGAACAGTATTCAATCCAAGATGGATCCAAGCTCAAAAGTTCAATCTAGACAACCAAATGGCATTAGATCCAATATCCCAACAAATAAAGCTAAATAAATAAAAATTAAACAACAGGTTTGGAGAAGGAAAATCCAATAAAATTTTCCCTAATTCCCTCTTTGTCCTGAAAATTCTAAGACAGGTTAAACTCCAGCCCCTGCTAAGACAATGTCAAAGAAGTAAATAAATTCTATTAGGCAAGGCAGTCAATATTATTGCTGATCTGATGCTTTTGAGCAACTCTTTTATTTATCTATTTCATCAAGACCAGAATGCCATTGCCAATCCAATCATCATGGCTGTACACTTAGCTTTATGTTATTATATTGTGTCCAAAGTTGGTATGCACGAACAGATAAAGTCAGAAAATAAGATTAATGGAAACCAAAGCAGCAGGTAGACACCAAAATAAACACGAAGAAAGCAAGTTTGGCTAGCCAAACATAAAGGAACAATAGCATACACCGCTTTATCACAGACTAGGAAACACTCAAACACTACACTGATATCACAACACCTTATGCACATGGAACATAGAAATTCTCATATAAATTTCGAAACAAGTCAAGTCAAATTTCATGAATCAGCTTTTAAGGATTCCATTGATAGTGTTGAATGAGATTCCAGTGGTCGAGTACTTCAGAGTAAAGTATACCTCTGAGACTAGGGAGCACACCACTTACTGAAACACAATTGGGAATCTCAAATCCTACAAGTTTTCTTTACAGTAACTCGAAATTTCCAAGTATACCGAGATGATACACAATTCATTCCCAAAATATATTAAGGAAATAGCAAAAGACACCGAAAATTCAAAATATGCGATATTGGAAAATTGACCGCCAAAGCAGAAGAACAGGAGACTTACGCGACCTCGGAACAACAACGCGACTTGAGAAGGGAAGATGGGAAGCAAAGTTACTTGTGCGGCTCAATTTGAGATCCGAGGGAGAGAAAGGAGAGTCATACAGGATCGAAGGCTAGGGTTTCATTTCTGGTATGAGACATTGAGACATAGGGATGTCGGGACTCTTTGGGTTTATTTGAAATTATTGGAAACCTCGGGGGTTTTTTTTTTCGAAAACGGAAACCTCGGGGTTAGAGTACAATAACCTCTGCATTAATTTATGTCGCACCAAATAGAGATGGGTCCAAATGGCAATTTTAATCGCAAATTATGTAAGGTGTAAGGTGGACCTGGGTCCAAAACTACGTTTTTTTTTGTTTTTTTTTTAAAAATATATTACTGAATATAGAGTTGTCCAAAAATGTGTGAATGTAGAGGTTTCAAAGTGTAGAGTGTAAAAATCGTGAATGTAGACTTATGATTGTGTGAATGTAGAGTTACCCAGAAATGTGTGAATGTGGAGGTTTTAAATTGTGAATACGGAGTATAGAAATCGTGAATGTAGAGTTATGCATGTGTGAATATGTAATAGAGTTAAGAAGTTCTAGCAACTTGTAGCCCTTGTAATGTGTGAATGTGGAGTTCTCAAGTTGTATATGACCTGTGAATATAGAGTTTTGAATGCGTGAATGCATAACAGTGGTAATATAGTTACTAAACATATAATCTTGTAATGTGTGAATGTGGAGTTTACAAATTGTGAATGTAGAGTATAGTGTATATGAATGTAGAGTTTGTGTTCCACATTTCAAGTCAATATGTTTAGTAAAAAAAAAAAAACACGGCGTCGTTTTTGGACCCAGGTCCACCTAGATGGGCCTAAAGCATAACTATTGCAATTTTAATGGCATTTAAGTATGTTTGGGCCTAAAGCCCAATAGTATAAGTATTTTGCAGACTTGTGACTGGCACAGTCTTTCCCGGATCATTATTCCACCACATTAAAGGCCATTTCATCATTAATTATCTAAATTTAGTTATTTTCTCCTTTCTGGAAGCTATATTCCCCGTCATGGAAAACAATCTCTTTAGATTTCATGATTGTAGAAGCTTTTCTTTCAGGAATGTCGTACACCCTAACCACACGGAGACGTAGAGCACTCCTAGTGTTTATTGGCGAGATATCGTTGGCAAGAACGTACATGGTGACTGAATGGGTGATTGAATGAGACTCTTTAGTTTGAAAAGTTTAAATTATGGTAGTGTTTAACATGAATAGAATGTAATGTATATATCTACTATACTAATAAGAGCCAAAGAGAGTTAAGCCTAAAATGAGTAGAAAAAATGGCGGTCAAATTATTTAATCAAATGGATGGTTCAGATGAATTATTTAATCAAATAGATGGTTAAGATAATTCAGATTAATATTATTAATAGAGATTACCTAATTTAACATTACTTTAATGATTGTCTGTTAAGTTTTCCGTTAAATATTTTCTTCTCCGTTAATATTCCATTAACTTTTAACTTACCCATCAATTTCTATAAGAAAGGTTTTAGGTTCGAACCCCATCTCAATTAAATTTGACATAATTAAGTTTCGCACTCTATTTTACTCTTATTAAATTAAATAAATTAGTTGTTACAACAAAAAATGATACATATGTATTTCTTTAACTTAGAATTATGTGTCTACAATACCTTTATTTGAAAAAATTATTCATTAAATTATCTATGTCTCTTAAACCATCTGGTGGGACCGACTCGACCGAGGATGTTGGGATGTTAATTTGGTCTGTCCGTTTAATTTCGGGTTAGTCTTATTAGGGGTTGGATTTATCGGTTCGGATTTTTTTTTTTTTTTAATTCTTGGTCCTAATCATAAAATATTGGATGAGCTTAATTAAAATTTTGACATTTTTAAATTGATATTCTAATATTTTTATACTAATAAATATAAACTTATACATCATTTAATCTATCTAAACCTCCATTATCAAATTCTAACTAAAAATAATTAATATATTTACACTATAATATAATAAATTTAATAAGTTTTTATTTTCATTAAAAAATATTTTATTTGGTAATAAATTTGTGAATATATTTATTAAAATTTTATTTACAAATTTAATAAAAAAAACAATACTAAATATGTGCTTACATATAAACTACATGCATATTTTGTTCCAGATCATTTGTGAAAAGAAAAAAAAAAGAATAGTCTTTAAGTGACTCGAGTTATTGGACTAGTACACTACATTTCAAACTAGCTCGTTCGGGCCATCGAACTTATTGAACTTTTTTATTGAGTGAAAATTTTCTATCCTAATTTTAAAAGTTTTCAATCTTATCAAAACAACTCATCAGTTTTGAGCTAAAATTGACACCCTTAAAGAAGGTGTTGGTAAGATTTAAACTTGTAACATTGTGATAGGAGAATCATCATATACTCCGACATCAACCCTTTTTGGGGTCATGTTTTGATACTTTTGGTTGTATGAGTTTGAAATCCACTTTTATAATTATAGTCAAGTTGATCGAATAGTTAATTACTTGATAACCACAAGGTTCGAAGTTTGACTTTTCGTGGGAATTGTCTATACTATTGGTATTCTTAACTCTTGGTTTGAGTTGGTCAACGAGTTAAATAACCCAAGCTGATTTACCTGCTTGTGATGACTAGGGTTACAAGGCGGAGTTCACATCTTTGGGTAGTGGACGTGGTGGTTGCCTGGATGTGGACTCTCTCGTTAATCAAAAGATTTTTATTTGAATTCTAATTCTTGAAAATCATAATAGAAATTTCAAGGTCTCCCTCACTTTATATAAAAATAAAAAAAATTAGGGTCAATGGGCCACATAACTTATAGATCAATGGCACCTCTGTAACTCTCCCAAATGGAAGGTCACAAGAAGAATTAGACAATTATACTATTTTGAATGAAACCAACAATAATTCTTATCCACTCAATCAATAAAGTTAAACCAACCTAAACTTTTCAAATACTACTTGTATATCTTCTTTTGGTTTTTGTATATCATCCAAATGCTACTAGAGAGTTGCCATGCATGCATGCATTCATATCTTAGACTTTGATCTTCTCATCATTCTACCATTCACAAACATGAAAATGAAGAGAAGCAGAATGAGAAAGGGCAATGCAAATGGAAGGGGTTTCCAAGAGGCACCATATAATACATTGTTGAGCATTCCATCCACCCTCTCCTGCAACACAATCCCGAAAATTTGAGCAGAACATAGAGAGCTCGTTGAACATATATATAACATATAAAATATAAACGTGTAATTTCACTATCGGGTTAAAATTTTTAGTCAGGACAGAACACATAATTTAATTTGGCATCAGAGGCAGACGAAAGAGCCTGGATGTACTAAAACCAAGAAGTGCAGAAATGGGAAAAAGGGAATTGAAACTTACTCTAACCATCACTCTCTGTGGCCATGGCTGCTTTTGCTGCTCAAACATTTGCTGTGCATATTCATACAGCTGCATATCTAGGCTGTTCAGTGAGCTAATCACCTCGACGATTCTCTTGGGAATCTCACGACGAGCCTGTTAAATTTCAAACCATTATCATCAAACCAAACCGAAGCCATTTACTCCCTGCACAAGTACTACTACTTCTCCATCAGACATTTTACCTCCTGTGTGAAATTTACTGGACGAACGAATTTCATAGAGCCCTCGCGCTTCTGTTCTTGAGCTGTCAGTAACCTTTTGATGCACATTTCGTATGATTCAACGAGTTTTGCAGTCGTACTCTGCAGTTTTATAAACACACAGTCGCGTTAGCATAACGCCAAAACAAAGTATTGTGTGTGTTAAGTTTGCAGCATTTTCTGCTCACATTTCCATTCCCTGCTTCAATTCTTTCTGCCCATGTAACTTCCCATGAATTTCTGATTCTTCTGTCTCTCTGAAATTTAGAATTCCATTGACAACTTAGCTTCATGTATGTTCAGCAAAAGGATTCAAGAAATTAATCAAAGATGACACCATTTCTATATATTTTCTACCTCTCTCAAAGAAACAGATTGTCTGGATGAATAGTTCTGTTCTGTGGAACAAACACACATGATATTATCATGAAAACCATAATCAGAAAATGTTGAGATTAACGAGAATAATAAACGATAACAATGGCAGAAATTAAAGTAGAGAAAACTAAGATTTATGTGGTTCAGCAATGTGCCTGCCTACACAAGAGAGAAACAGTGTGACAATGATAAAACATCCAGGATTACAAACCCTAAACATGTACGCGTACAAAATTACCTTGTACATATGAGACATACACAACAAGAAAGTACGTTTTTGTTTTTTAAGGTAAGAGTAGAAGAGATGGCTGACCAGAAATATTGGCAGCTGCATTGCTAATAGCCAACTTGGAAAGCACTTGATCAACAACCACATTGGCAAACAAAGAAGCTGATTCTTGGTGCTTATCAGTCAGCCCAACATACAACATACCATCCAGCCTCCTCTGCAACATTTAGGACAAAAAAAATCACATCATATGAACAAGATTCATCATATTTTTCGTGATCGCGGGTATCTTTCTGGACCCTTTCTTGAATTACCTTCGCGACTTCAAGCACGTATTCACCAAGAATCTGATACTTGAGAACACAGCGACGCACTGGATGTGACTCGTCTGTGTACGAGTTGTTTGTGAGTCCCGCAACCTATTAAACAGAAGCTATCAGGCAGAAACAACAACCTTCTTGTCATACTAACAGGTACTGAGATTTTATAGTTTATTACCTAACTTAAGCCTCTAACAACACAACCAAACCCGAAAACTTTCCAGGCTTCCAAGCCTGATCGTTAGTCCAAATAAAGTGCAGTCTAGTACCTGAAATGTGGCTCCATTGTGAACAAGGTCTAAGACAATAGGGTCGTTGATAAACTCGTGCAAAGGCATCACCATTTCCTCGACATTGTATGGATTATTGGCTCCGATAACAGCTCCACTTTCGCCCTTGAGCATTCTAACATCCTTCTGAAGCCATGAAACGCGTACCATTAGTCATTCTTTGAAAGAAAAAAGAATTTGAAAGAAAAAAGAAAGATACTGTGACTATTTTATGGCAGGGTAAGCGAAACATACACGAGAAAACAGATCTTTTGTCATCCATGGAACCAAATACTTCCATGGCCAGATGTCTAGAGTGCTTCCTCCAAATTTTTCCGCACTGGGAATCTGCTTCATAGTTTTAGTGGCATATGCTAAGTTATTGTTGAACAGAAACCTGGCTGCTACCTCCACAGAAAACTCATAGGAACTGAGAACTCGATCGACTGGATTCCTGATAATTGTCACCACAGAAGTTTGGTCCTTAGGCAGCTTGGACATCAAGCTATAGTCGTCGTGAGTAACAGACAAATTGCAGTGAGGGTTTCTGCACAAACGAAGGGGATAAAAGTTTTCAGATATATAATCAGCTAAGAGTAAACAACTAATTTACCAAACACCGTTCTATAACCAGCTAATACTATCATCTGGTAAAAACAGCTAACAAAATAAGCTATCAGCTATCAGTTAATTGCCAAACACTCTTATTATGCAAGCAAATCATTTCACTCTGAGATGATAAAAGTGGTGCATAGAATTTGAGCAAAAGGAGCGAATCTTGGAAAAACATCAAAACCAGTTACCTTGTATTGAACCTTATTCTATCATAGGAAGCAGGGCACTTCGCGGATTCAGTGTAAAGTTGTTCCAAGAAACTGCAAATGGGGAGACATAAACATCAGCACTGATGAAAAAGAAGAATAAGGTGGCCTGTGAGTTAATAAAGGTGATGAAGAAATATTACCAGTGAAAATAATTCTTTCCTCCTGTCCTGGGGACATGAAGGAAAAACAAGAAGTCCTTTAGCACTTGTTGATCCTCAAAGTTTTCTGATTCCTGGGAAGAAGAAGAAGCCCAGTTCTTGACTGTGTTTTCGCACTGCTCGAAATCATCTTGGGCATCAGATGCATATGATGTTGCAGAAACTGAGGAACACACCATTAACCTCTTTAGTGCTGTTAAGAGTCTCACATTGATAAAATAAGAAAGATAATATGCCTTTATAAGGTTATGGATTAGACTAGCTAATTGGTTGAATTTAATCTTTTAGTGTGATTTGGTCATGTACATTATAGCCCAGTTGAGCAATAACATTGCGAGTCTTCTATAAGATTGAGCCACATAGAATGTTTATGAATGATTTTAAAACTATCAAATTTAGTCATTAGCATTAAGGTTATATCAATTAACACTCTCGTTAAGGTCTCTCAATTATTGTGGTTCGTTAAATTAAGTCCTTAACTACAAAACTAACCCAATAACACCTAACAGTTTGTAGTCCTTGGAAAATAGTCTCACAAATTAGGCATCAATTAGTTGATCTTTGACAAAGATTAAAGTTCAAGGCTAGTAGACAAAATATTCTCCTTGTGGTCGTCTCTATTCAACAATGAACTTAATTTATTGCTCTACCTACTAGCCTCAAATTAAACTTCAGTCTTTGTTTGCGTAAGCTTCAATTTGTGAGAGATCATATCAATCAATTGTTACGTTGTTGGGTTTGCGAGACTATTTTCCAAGGAGTTTAAACTCTCTCATTTAATTTGTAATTATTGGATCACTTTTGAAGTTGATGATAGCTTAATTGGGTAAAAGAATAATAATCAAGGAATTTTAGTTAGTGTTAATTGACATGAAAAGACGCAGCGTTTTTGATTTTTTTAGAATGCAATTGACTCTATTAGAGTGTAGTATCTGTTCATACATACTTTCTCAACCTACTGAAGCACAACGAGCCAATGCCCCACTAGGGATTGAATCTGTGACCTCTCACTTGGGAGGACCACAGCTATACCGCTTGACCACAAGGCCTTTGACAAAAAAAGAAAAGAGGCAGCGTTAGGTAGTGAAAAGACAATGGCCCTGTTGGGCAAATATTTAGCTTATCACTCAATTTTGACATATTTAACCATTATTAGTTGTTTGGTTTGGTTAAAAAATCAATATAAATGTTTGGTTAATAAACTTTTTGTAACTTTAAAATATTAAATTTCAAAAAGATACTCAAAACAACCTTTTCAATTAGCCTTTTGAAAAAAGAAATTATACCAAACAACTATCAGTTAACAACTAATTTACCAAACACTTTTCAACAATCAGCTCATATTATCAATTAATTATTACCTTCTAACCTAATCAGCTAACGGTCATTTACCAAACATAGCCTATATAATAACATAGATTTAGACAATAAATTATGAGTTTATTATCGAAATAGTCCCTCGACTATTGCGAAATTACCAATTTCGTCATCGACAATTTTTTCTTGCCCAATTAAGTCATCGAGTTTGAAAATTTTAACCAATTTGGTCCTCCGTTTATTTTGGTGTTAAACATCCGTTAAAGTTGGGACCAAATTGATACTTTTGCTATAATCAAGGAACCATTTTGGTAATTAATTTTTGACTGAAATGGTCCCTTGACTATAGTGAAATTACCAATTTGGTCCTGATTTAACGGATATCAAATGGTAAAAATAAATGAAGGACCAAAATGGTTAAATTTTTTAATGTTGAGAACTTAATTGGGCAAGAAAAATTGTTGATGACCAAATTGATAATTTCATAATAGTTGAGGGACTATTTCGGTAATAAACTCACAAATTATTGATCAGAGTTCTAATGAAAGAAAGTTACTTGGTAACTTTTCAATAGTTGGAGGATATAATTGAGTCATTCTTGAAATTGAGAATGGTAATGAATAAACCAGCCACATGCATATAATACCCAATATGAACCTTAATAGAGAGGTTTTACATTTTATAACTCGTAACAATTGAGAGATCAAGAATGTGATTTCACTCTCAATCTCTTATATTAAGCTATTGAATAAAATTTATATATATAAAAAAATTGAACTTAAAAAAAAAAAAACCAAAGAAACAACTAATGCAAGAACAATAAGAAATTACATACCAGACACCAAAAGCAGCATGATAACGACCACCTTCCGACAATGAATCATCTTCCCCGTTTCCATGCACCTAACGTCAACCAAATTCTCTGAACTAGCTAGCTAGCTCAAAAATTCCAGGAAATTAAGGATAGCTAATATCTTACGTAGCCACCGCCGTCGACCAAAGGCCAGTCAGGCGCCGCAGGATTTTCCCAGGTCTGATCTTCTTTTGTTCAAACCGAAAAAAATGGAGCTGGGGGGGAGAAAAATCTAACAAGGGTATCAGGAAATTACGAGAAAGATATTTACAGGCCTGGTTCCATTTTTTTTTTAAAACACAGGCCAGGTTCCATTAATACAACAAGCGTTATGTGATCATATTACTAGAGATTAATTTAACTGCTTTCTCACTAATGCACTCCAGTTTTAACTTCAATTGCCCTGCAATCATTTGCCATAAATACCATTTCTCCAGCACCTAAACTTCTGCATGGAACTGGCCGGAAAAAAAGATTATTGTCCTGGCGTTTTGATTAAAATTAAATGGCAGATCTCATAAATGTAATTTGTATGATCAATGAAAAGCATTAATTAAATAGTTTTTTTTCTTAGTGAGAGTAAAATTGGTTGAGGGTGTGCACGGGTAATTTCTTTTAATGAAAAGAAATGACACTCGTTCCACGTAATTAACTATATTTGTATAATACATTCAATTTCATTTTATATATACATTGCAATTTCATTTCACCACAATTACAGCTTTATTCGACATTATACATACAATAGTCTTATGTTTTACATAATATTTTTCTCTATTTTTATAAATTTCTATTATGAGTTGAACAATATTAATTGACATTATTGCTTACGCATGTATATATAGCATTTGTTTTATTAGTAAATGTATAGGATTTGCTTGATACAATACATGAGATTTGATTATATAAAATATTTTAAGATTAGACATAATTACTTGAATATTCTATAGAAAAAATACTTCCTAATCACAAGAAAGATTGAAGGGTTTGGCGAGAGAATATTAATCTTGATTTTGTATCTTTACTCGTATAAATTTTTTGTCATCATTATTTTGGTATTTAAAAAAATTTGTTAAAAGTTTTCTAATTTTTTTTTAGAATGAAAATTTTCTAATTTTATTTCATGGTTTGTGATACTATCAATTTTTAGTATTATTAAATTTAAATTTTAGTTTTTCCATATAGGGCACTTTTTTTTTTTAGTTTCACCCGGGCCTATAAAATGTTTAAACAGCCTTGGACAAAACTCAAGTAGTTCCATTATTCATACTTGAAAGTCGAAACTAAAACTATCCCAAATATAAGTTTTTGAGAAAGTACGGCTTATGCGTAGGGGAGAGGATGAGGAGAGAAAAAAATCTCTTTGCAAAACATTGATTTTTATCAGAATTGTGGAACCCACAGAAAAAAAAAAAAGTTTTTGTGCTATGGTCGCTGAAGCGCAACACAAAGCCCAATCAAGCGTGTGCAACATATTAATGATGCTTTTCCCCTTCTTCTTTTTTTTTTTTTTTTTTTTTGGTTTTCAGCTTTGTTTTGCTTTTTTCTTTTCTTTTTATTTTCTCTCTCATTTCCTCTTTTCTAATCATACGACATACAAAAATTCCTTAAAATTTACAACTATTAAAAATACTGATCTCTATTAAATAGGAAGAAGCACGTGTCATTTCGTCTGCGTCCCATCAATTTGGATCCTTTTCTTTGGATTAATTTGTTGCCACCCAAAAACAGGACATGCGGAGCCACTAATTTCGCCTGTATAAAAGCACGTTTTTTGCCCAATTGATATAGTATACAAGTATAGTATTTGCCAGTTGCCATGAATAGTAAGGCTGTTTATATTAGTTAGGTTCATGTAAGAACACACGTTTCATTTAAAATTGTAAATTAATCCCATACATCTATTTGAGAATCAAAAGTTAAAAATTAAAGAAAATCAAAAAAAAAAATATGTAATGGAATTTTCATAATTACAAATGTACATTTGAAAAGATTATAATTACAAATGTATATTTGAAAAGATTTGCTAGTGTATTCACGAATAACTAATAGTGTATACATGTAAGTTTATTCATGGGTTTATTAAGGGTTGAAAATTATAAATTTTGATTGCATTAGAAATTATCCATAAATGTACTATCAAGTGTTCTCAAAATACACCATTGTAATTATATTATAATTTCTCATTCTTTATCAATCAAGATTAACGAGTGAGATTAATTCACACTTTTTTCATGAGACATGTAATCTTTTTGTTTTCTTCAACCATTCGCAATAATAAATGGTGAAGCGCCCACCCCCCCCCCCCCCCCCCCCCCCCACACCCAACATTTGGGGAATTTTAGAATGCTAGATCTGTCAAAAGATTATGACAAAAAATTATTATTATCATATGTCACCTCGCACGATGCACGGATTATAGAGTATAATATTTTTGATAATAATGATGGATTTATCAATGTTAGAATTAAACAGTAACGGGGTTATAACACGTAATAATAAGCGTAATTTTGTCTAACAATAATATAGTAGAGACAATTTTATCCAATAAAATTAAAGTGTATAACATTTAAAGTAAAATGCATACATTTATTAATATATAAAAGACGGACATAAAATTATGAATATAACTTGGATTAAAACTTATTATATATATATATATATATATATACACACACACACATGTTATAAGTGTATGGTGTTCTTTGGAATGTGGCCTGGGGTTGAAAGGGATGGGGGCAAATGGGCAATATGATTAGTGTGAAACTTAGGGTTCTCAACTTATTATTTTTGTCATTGTTAGGACCCAACATATCTACTTTGGACCCACTAATGTTTATAAATTAAAATATTATAGTAATATTATATGGATTCAAAGAGTACAATTGTACAAATATTTTCTTACCTAATATTTGGTTCAATAATTAGAATAAAATGGTTGGTAACTATAATGAGTTTAAGTGGAAAAAAAAAAACTATTTGTTTATTAGTAATAAATATGAATTGAAATTATATATATATATATATATATATATATATATATATATATATATATATATATATATATATATATATATATATATATATATAT
>NC_044922.1:26816287-26817859 GCF_003576645.1 Ipomoea triloba | reverse complement strand
TGTGTGTGTATATATATATATATATATATATATATATATATATATATATATATATATATATATATATATGATTGTTTCCCTTTTATGATTCATTCTATATATAACTCAATGTTTATTTCCCTTTTAAAGCAAATAGTATAATTGTATTCATATTCTATTCCTTTCTTATTCCATTCATATTGGAATTCTATTATATTCTCTTTATTTTTATTTTTTTTAATCAAACACCACGTAAAAGATTTGAATTCAATAGTAAAATAACAAAAATAGACAAACAAACATAATAACAGATAGCCAAGCACCTTGTGCTCAAATGGCATGTAGTGGCTTCCCTCAATTGAAAGGTCATGAGTTCGAGCCTCAGTGGAGGAGATATCAAAATTGACTCTTTGTGCTATTTGTTCTTCAACAGGTTGAGAAAAGTATAGATGAACAGATACTACAATATCAAATTCGATGGTAGAGTATAAAATTCTTCAATCAAACCCGACCAAAGTATTTCTATATATTTTGAAGTTTAACGTGTGTAGAACGAAAAAGTTGCTATATCATCACTTTTTCCAAGTGCATGAAGTGGCCTCGCTAATTACACTGCCATCAAACATATTGAGAGAAATGGTAGAATAATTAAATATATGTGATAGGTCGGGTGCAAATTACCTAGAAAGTATTGCACGTCTCACATTAGACATTATATTTTCACACAATACTTATTCATAATTAAGTGATACAAGAGTCTTACACAAGTATCGAGTAGCTTGTAACTCAATAATATCTCTGTGCCTCTCCCAAATAGGTATGGATTAAAAAAGTATGTATAAACAAATACTACATTGTAATAAGGTCAATATTACTAAAAAAAAAAAGAAAAAAAGTCTTACACAAGTTGAAAATATAATAATGGTATACACCTTTCCTAAATGAATTGGCGCCCAAGGAATGAAATTACTTTATTGTCATGTCAAGAGGTAAATATGAAGAACGGAAATCAGGAGGAGAAAATAGAGTTATATATATATATATATATATATATTTGTTTGTTTATTTATTTAAGAAGACATATGACTTTTGTGGAGTTATAAGAAGAATATGCAAATCTTAATCGAATATTTTATCTCATTACGTTGTAAATGGTTAATATTAATTTTAAATTATAATAACCTAAAAACTTTGTATTATAAAAATTATTACCCATCTAAAAGGGGGTCAATATATGCACTTTATGAGAATGATTATCCCAAGAATGTTAAAAGATGATATCATTTTGTGGATTATCTTTTAAAATATGCAGTATCTGAGGACACAATCAAATCTTCATGGGTAACTGGAAAAAGTTTTTTGTTGAATGTTTGAAGGTTGGAATTTAAATTTGGAATTCAATATAATCAAATTTTCTAACCATGTGGAGGGGGTAGGGTACAACCTTAAAGCTATGTTCTTTCCTTCTCTGCCATCCTATTTTCTTAGGAATGAAGCTTTCCAAGAGCCCCTAGCTATTAGAGGCATAATGCCACAAATAGCATATATATATATATATATATATATATATATATATATATATATATATATATA
>NC_044922.1:26808126-26815478 GCF_003576645.1 Ipomoea triloba | reverse complement strand
AATATATATATATATATATATATATATATATATATATATATATATATATATATATATATATATATATATATATATATATATATATATATATATATATATATATATATATAGAACATTCCTATTTTTTAAAAAATCTTTTTATAATTTATGATATCATATATTTGATAAAATTATGTCGAGTATGATATATTTTGTCCTTTTAATTCTAATTATAAGTATTACTGTATGATTATTATGGGTGAAATGTAATTATATTTGATCGAGAGTGTACATTAAGTCAATCACAATTTATAATCTCTTAGAAATTATATATATTTGTAATAAATTTGTTGTTCATGATTAATCATGTTAGTTTTGGCAACGCGATAATAGGTATTACCTTATATGCAAAAAGGCAAAATCACTCGTCCCCAGGGCCCCCACATAGTGGCCTCACATCGAATATGGAAGAGTTAAATCATAGTGACTCAGCAGCTTTTTAGGTGGGAGGACTAGTGCTTGGTGATTAGCCACCCGCCGCCCACCCCCACAAGAGGGTGAACTCATAGAGGGGTGAAATAGGTATTACCGCCTCAACCAATGGACATATCACTAGCAAAACATAATGCTCACTCGTCAATCAATCATTCGTTAGTCACTTTAAAAATATGTAAGATAATGTTTGGTCACAATTTATGATCTCTCAAAATTATGTATGTTAATAATTTTGCCTACGATTAATTACCCTAGCATGTTTCTCACTAACAACATTAGAGTAGATAGTACATTCCTCCACTAATGGACATATATAGCTAGCAAAAAATAATGTTCTTCAATCAATCATTCGTTAATCACTTTAAAAATATCTAATGATAATGTTTGTAACTTCTCATATTTAAAATTTAAACCCCTATCAGTTCTTATGTAATATATGTAATTAATCATAATAATGTCAATATAACTTCTCATATATACAAACACTCCCGTCATTACATATATATATGTGTGTGTGTGTGTGTGTGTGTGTGTATGTATAAATGAACAAACATATCTACATTCCATGAATTACTCTTCCCATCCATCAACCTTAATAAGCATGTTATTGGTCACAGATGTAAAGTTTGAGAACAATAATCAGGGATCGAGTCTCACTAGTGGCGCAAAGGTCTTGATGCAACACAACTAGAGATAAAAAAATCATCTTAAGAGCTTTTGAAAAGCTTTTTATTATAGATATTGTTAAGGTTATAGTGCACAAATAGGCCTACTAACCCGCCTCGCCCTAATGGCCAAAGTTGAACCTTAAACATGAGAGGGTTTCACAGTTGTAAGTTGTAACATTTCCCTAACTTTTATGTCGCAAAAAAAGATAATAAAACTATAAATCTACAATAATTGTTATTATAATTCCTATCTTATTATCTCTCAATCATTATTGTTATTCTAATTTCTAGACTTAATTCCAACTAATCATAGGCACCCTGAACCAACAATCCATCAAATTGCCAAGGACCTTGTAGTCCAGTGACATCAAACCCTTCCCGTTATACGGGAGGTGGTGGGTTCGAGCCTTAGTGAAGGCAATACTGATTCTTGTGCTTCAATAGGTTGAGAAAGTAGTTATGAACATATACTGCTTTGTAATAGAGTTAGTAGTATTAAAAAAAAAAAAAACAATCCATCAAATTAAGTATACACACTCATTGTAAAACAGTGGGTCAGGCTAGAAACTCCATTCCACCTAATATGAGAGGTCTGCAATCGTCTCATTGCCTACCTTCTTTCTGTAATCATTTTCCCCGGCCTGTTTCTAAAGCACGCTAATCATATCCTTGGAAAAATTTTATTAAAAATGAGGGGAAAAAAATAACATTAAGGATATGTGTGTATATACATGTGTATGGATGTTTTAAGAAATGATTAAACTTGAGTGAGACTGTTTTGCGTGTGATAAATCTCAATTATGTAAAATGAAGTACTCTGTATTATTTTAGCAAAAATATAATACTATTGCATGACTCAACAAATAATTCATTTTTTACTAAAAATATAATCCTTGTTAATCCATAAAAATATTCCGTATCACATTTTAACTAAAAAGTATTATATATTTGAGATTTGTCTTACAGAGACAATTTCACACATTTTTTTTTAATATTTAAGGAAATTGTATGACACAACAAAGAAAATAAATAAGTATTTTGTACATAACCCGCCATTTATTTTAAATTATTACTTAAAAAATGTCACCAAAAGTTTGTCAAAATCATTTATATAGGCCTATAATTTGCTAAACTTATAAATTTTTGTGACAAATTTTACCTCTGCGACCAATTGAGTTGTCCATACAAACAACTTACAAGTTCTTTCAATAGGTAGCTATACAAAAAATAAAAAAATAAAAAATAATAATAATAATACTAATCAATTGTGACAACAGTGTTGCAATAGATTATCATCACTACCCTGGAAATGTCTTGATGCAACTTGTTACGATACTTTATAAAGGAATATGTACAATAATTGTTTTCCTAATAAATATATATATATATAACAACACATGTCTAATCATGATTTGTCATCATCCCTAAACCCTAATGACTCCAATAATAATGAAGTGGCTATAGGGTCCATCAGACCATCACAAATACCTACCAATCTCACTTTTGAACTTTCTATATATTTTGAAGTCAAGCATAGCATAAGACTTTTATTTCATCACTTTTCCCAATTAAGTGCATGAAATGGCTCTGCTCAATGCACTGCCATCAAACATGTTTAGAAAAAGTTGGGGGCAAAAGGGAGACTAACATGTGCTGTGTCAGAGCCAAAAATATTTACTAAAGGTGTGTTTGAAAAGCAGAAAAATGATTTCTGAAAAATGAGTCATTTTTCAAAAAATATTTTTCTTTATTGTGTTTGGCTGCCAAGCATAAAATTATCTTTGTGTGTTTGGTTCATTTTCCAAAAATTGAAAAAGAAAATGGACAAAAAAAATACATCAAAACCAATAAATCAACTGGTTTGCGAAACCAGTGGATTTACTGGTTAACCCAGTATCAGACTGGTTTCACAAACCACTCCGACAAACCAGTGTTGGACTTATTAAAATGGTGGGGGGGGGGGGGGGGGCATTGAATATGTGTGTGTGTGTGTGTGTGTATATATATATATATATATATACACTGTGTGTATATATATATATATATATATATATACACACACACACATAATATAGCAACCAAATTTGGGATGTGGGATGAGGGTGGGGTAGGGGGAGCGTTGCTAAGAAAACGTGCATATTGACCAGAATAACTCGTTGTCACTATTTGAGAGTGTGCACTAAGTAAAACACTGCTCCTACTTAATAGCACACAAATTAAACAAGAAAAGTAAATTGTACAAAAAAGACTTTATGCGGATTTGACCGATAGAGTGTTGGAAATAATTAACAAGCTAATTTTAATTAATTATAAATAAAGAAAATTAAAAGTGTGGTTTACTGGTTTACGTTATAGTTTCATGCATGGTCAAATTAAAGTAGGCATGTTAGGATACTAGAAAGCTAAGGGGTCAGTACACTTTATGAGAATGATTATGATGGTGTTAAAAGATGATTTTATTTTATATACATAGATTATCTCATCAGGGGACCAATCAGATCCTTTTGGGTACCTGAAAAAAGGTTTTGTTGAATGTTGAAGGTTAGTAATTTGGAATTCAACCTAATTACCTAACCATGTGGATGCAATTTAGGTGGGGTTTGGTGGAATATTACCTTAAAAAAATATTAAATTATTAAGAATTTCATGCTTTTTGAAAGATATATTCAAATTGTGTTTAATTAGAATATGAGATATATTCAATTAGTTTCATAGTAGAATTTTGGGGTTCAGCTAGCGATGCATAGTCTTAGATTAATTAAAGACAAAATTAAAGTTCCAGAAACGTGAGAGTATAAATAGATTCAGAAGTGGTGGTGATGAATACAATCAAGAAGGACCGATAGGATTTAATTAAGGTATTGCTACACTTTTTGTGGACGGTAAAAACTTGCTATCACGTCACTCAGGGAATTGAATGAGAGAGACGAGCGAATGTGCGGATTTTCTTATTAATCTTAGGTTTAATGGTGATTGAGGGTCTTCTATGCAACACTACTCTTAAGATAAAATAAACGAATTGCTCATTATTAAGTTTTTCAAATGTATTCAAAAGAAAAAAAAAAGGTGATATTTAATATTAACATGTTTGACAGATAATTATCTTTTAGGATTCAATATCACTCAATAGCAATAACATATACACACACAAACTTCTATGCTAACGATTATACTTGATACGAGCATGACTGTTTGATAACATCAAGTAAGCACACTCCATATGTAATATATTTTAAAACAAAATTACTTTAATAATCTCATATTAAATAATTTGAATTAAACATACCTAAACCTATGCTATTTTGTTAGGATGAAGCTTTTCAGATAGCTCTAATATAGGCCTAATGCCATCCACTTATTTTCTTTTTGAAAATTCTTACAACATATATATATATATATATATATATATATATATATATATATTATGTGATAAAGTTGTAATGAATACTATTATATATTTAAACATTTAGTTTGTTCTTCTTGTACTAATTCATAAGCATTAATTAGTACGGAGTATATGATTTTTGCAGGGTGTAGTTAAGGTATGTCAAAAGTGTACGTACATTAAATTGATCACTATTATATTTGTGATATCTTAAAAAACTTATGTTTGTTATAATGTCGCTCATGATAATCATGCTTTTTTTTTCTTTTTCTTTTTCTTTTTCTCACTAACAACGCCATAATAATCAGAGTGATTTCATCCACCAATAAACATATTGCTAGGCCGGAGTAGTATGTACTCGTCAATCAATCATTCATCTTTTTCACTTTAATTATGTAATGATAATGTTCGTAACTCTCTCTCTATATATAATTATATATACATACACACAGAGAGATAATTAATCAAGTGATCTCATCCATTGATCCAGTAGTCCAAATCAATGGTTCAAAATGAAGATATTTTTTTTTTAAAATATGGTGGCATTATAGTATTTTGTGTAAGTTATTTTTTGTCTTTCCGTGCATTTTTTTCTTTTTTCAGTATATATTTTTTCTTCATCGAGTGCACATTGTTGTCTTCCAATGCATTTTTTTCCTTCTTCCAGTGCACTATTTTCCTTCTTTGGGTGCACAATGTTGTCTCTTCTAGAGACTAGCTAGAGCACACAGTTTCTCCCTCTGAGTGCCCTTTGTTGCCTTCAATATTTGTATTGAAGATCTTGTATTGAATTTAGTCTTTTCAATAATTGTTTCTCATTTGGGCCTTCCAGTGCACATTTTTTTAAGCTAGTAGGTGGCGGAGTTTTTTTTTTTTTTTTTTAAATTTTTTGTAGAGCAATTGATCTTGAATTAATCAATGGCTGAAATTTATTCACGCTTTTCACTTGGGAGCTCCTTCCCACCAAATCCTAAACATATACACATACACACATATAGGCTTATGATCCCATTAAAATACACTCCCAAAAAAAAACTAAAAATCAATCTTAGCTTTACATATGTAAAAATCGAATGGATCATATAAAATTTATAAAAAAAATGTGGTGACATTTTCGTAACTATTGTCAATTTCACTTTGCAAAATTTAACATTTAAATATGCAATCTGTAACAACTAAATATGTAAATCTGGATAAAAAAATTTAATCAATGAAAAAGCTAAATTTTAAATCTAAACCGTAAATACTAGATTCTAAGCAGTAAAAAGTGAACCCTAAACCAAATAAAATAAAAAAATCAGTCATAAACTCTAAAATCCAAACCCTAAGTGCAATGCAATTTCGTATTTTTTCAAGTACAATCTTTTAATACTAAATGTGCAATATGTTACTATTAAATGTGCATGCAATATGTTAATACTAAATGTGCAAACCTGAAAAATTCTTAGAAGTGCAGATTTTAGTGTTCGAGTTTATCTAGTAAAATTGGTGATAATTACAAAAATATCACATCGTTTTTTTAAATCTAATATGATCCATCCGATTTTTCAAAATGTAAGGCTAAGATTGGTTCTTAGTTTTTTCCTAATGACTTGTTCTCATATGATCCAATACTATATATGTGTGTGTCTCCACTTTTTATAGGGGGTGTTCTCACCTAAAGCCCCCGGTATATATAAACTTTTTAAAATAATTATAAAAGAAAAAAATGCAGTGACATATTTGTAATTACAACGGTATGTATATTTAAAAATGATTGGTAGTATATCCGCGAATAGTTGATAGTACGGTGCACTCATATTTATAATACTATACTTATATGTTTGCATTATTAAACATTTCTAAATGCACTATTATAATTACAAAAATATTACTACATTTTATATTATATTATATTATATTATATTATATTATCTTCGACCCTAAAACATTTTAGATAAATGAATGAAATTAATTTACACCTTATCAGAGAGTTACTCGTTGTTCTTTGAATTTGGCTTTATAAACGTTATGATCTTTATGAGGGAGCAAACCATTTTTTTTTTTTGACAACCATATTTCATGTAAATACTATTGTTTTATCCACATCTCATTCATTACTCTACTAACCAATCTCAAGAAAACCTCTCACTAAACACTCAACTACACAAACATACTTTCTCACAACCCATCATCTAAACCTCAACAAAATCAATAAAAAAAATTTCGAGTTATCGCTTATCACAACTTAAGATACCTAACACGACAAACACATTAATTCCCACCGAAAAAGTTTTCATCATTTCAAGAGGTATTGAGGAGTTATTTGATAATTTACATACAAACATACATACGTATATATACAATATTTCAAGTTCGCCTCTTATTTGAATTGTCTATCTATTAGTCTTTTTCATTTAATATGAACTGATTAACAATGGATAATTTATGAGCTTAAGTAAAAAATCTTGTCAACTATGATCACAAAATTGATTTCATCCAGACACCTTCAAATAACGGGAGTGGGTTTTCTGTAAATCAATATATATATATAGGGTCATATTCAAGTGTGGCCGCACCCTTACGTGCGGCCGTGCGGTTTACACCACTCAATGTTAAGAAACGCACCAATGTTACGAAATGCACCACTGAGTGGTGTATTTCTTAAATATGAAATACACCACTCAATAGCATTTCGTAACATTGAGTGGTGCATTTCTTAACATTGGATGGTGTAAACCGCACGGCCGCACGTAAGGGTGCGGCCACATTTGAACAGAAATCTATATATATATATATATATATATATATATATATATATATATATATATATATATATATATATA
>NC_044922.1:26805085-26807407 GCF_003576645.1 Ipomoea triloba | reverse complement strand
ATATATATATATATAAAGAAAAAAAAAAGAAAAAAAAAAGTGGGTCAAGGCTAGCTCTGCTCCACCATGAGAGGTCAGCAATCGTCTCATTGCTTGCCTTCTTTCTGTAATCATTTTCCCCAGGCCTGCATGCACTCATCTATACTTATCCATGATGTCACACTAAATAAATTATATATATATAAAATATGACAACTACTAGTGCACCATTATTAGTCCACCATTTATCTCTACTCAATGTTGATTAGGAAATTTAATTCATCAAGTATTGGATATTTGGATTTGACAGTTATGCATGTTAAGCTTCCATATTCAACTTAACATTATAATGTCCATTTAATTAAAACTATATTAATCCTATTCTAATCATCAATCACCTTTGACTCAACCACAAAAAGAAGACGAAATTATCTTTTTTTTTTTAAAAAAAACTTCAATATACACCCATAGCGGCAAGTCAAAAGCAGACTTAGTCACATAGTTCTTTTGCTATCTAATTCTCATATTTTACTTAAAATACTATTTAACCGCATCCTGCATCCCTCCACAGTAAGTCACAATGCCACGTCTTGAATGCTGAACTCGACTAATCCTGGCAACACCCAACAGTGTTGGATGTAGCTATCCCTAATTTATTAATTGTCATCTCTACATTCAGGAGCAACTCTCATAGACATTGTTACATATACATAAAGTTTGAATTCTTGATTGTATTATGATTATGACTTAAAATAGATAATCTAGCTATAACATAACATGTACGGAGTATTATTAAAGGAGTATTTAAGAAATGTATTATTAAAATTTGATTTTACAAAGTTTGATGTGGAGAAAGTGACTTTTGTTTGAGTGGAAAGGGGATTGGACATTTATACAGCAAATTAATTAATTGTTAGAACAATTAAAAATGGGAATGGAATAAAGAGACGAAGCAGATAAGGTAAATAACAATTATTGTATGGTAGATCATGATTCACATTACAAGATAAATCGTGTTAATATAATAACATGTTTGTTCACAGAATAAATTTTAAAGGAATAAGAATACTATTCTATGGACAATGGAGGGAATGAAAAAGACATGAAATAGAATAGAATTTGTATACCGTCCCTGCCCTCGCTGGACTTTCTCCACCATTCCTCGTCCACGTCTTCATCCTGCTGGGAGAAGAAAAATCTTCTCATCCCCATTCTGTGGAGATTATCTGGGGATAGGGAATTCAATTATAACTTTAAAAAAAATTAAAGATTAAAATTTAAAAAAAATAAATAAATAATTTATATATATTCATATGATCTTCAACTTAAAGTACTATTAAATATTTTACAATTAAACATGTTATTAAATATAATTCATTTTATAAGTATGACATATAATGTCAATAATGCTTCTAAAATTATACACACACAAGTAATACATATATGTGTGTGCTATGTGACCATAATGCATATTTTTGAGATGGAACGAGATGGGGCGGGAAAAGTACTCTGTCTCATATCCTCTATTTTTGTCCATGTCCCTATCAAGGTGTGGACTCGAGTTCCCGTAATTGACAACCCTAAGAATAAGTCGTGGGAACCTACAATTTAAGGTGGATCGTGATTCATATACAAGTCTATTTGTAGTATTCTAAATATTCATTTTTACTGTACTAAAAGTTCCTTTTTTGAAAATTCATTTTAATGTATTATAAATTTATTTTTAGTATACTACATAAAAATTTACCTTTAGTTTATTAAAAATGAACTTCCAATATTCTAAATATGAACATTTATCAATAGTTCACATTGTAATTTTGACCATCGCCTACAATATAATTTCTTGCTAAAAAATCTGCACAAAATTAGTATGATGAAAAATATTTGGATTTCTGGTTTGACGTCACGAGTATTATATAAGAATAATGGAGAAGTGCTCGCATGGACAGCTCGACTAGTCACATGGGTGGAGTTTGAAAGCAAAGACTAGTGATTGAGTTTCACTAGCGACAGTATGGGTTCCTTGTGTGCAATGAAGGGCGGATGCCATGTTCTTCTTCTTCTTTTTTTTTTTATCGTACGTAAAAAATTTAAATAAGAGTAAAAGTTAAAAATAGAATTAAAGAATTCAAGTAGTATTTTTCGAGCCTAAAACGCAACATTTTAAAAAAAATTAATGGAATAATTACATACACAAAAAAATAAGTGTAGTATTACTCATAATCAAAATTCAAAAACCAAAAGCCACTTGAGTCAAAATCTCTATGCAGGATTGAACTGAAGAATCTTAAATCTACCTGAAATAAAATCCAACACCCCGCGCCAACCCCCACCCCACCCCCC
>NC_044922.1:26742556-26805018 GCF_003576645.1 Ipomoea triloba | reverse complement strand
AACCCCCACCCCACCCCCCCCCACCCCCCACCGCTCACCACCTGCAATAACTTCTGCACTGCATACTCCCAGTGATATCAGAAGCAGAACATATATCTCTCTCTGCCTCTGTTTCTCTCTCTCATGCAAAGAACCCTTTCTGCTCATTCTCTTGGTTTCTGTTACCCAAACTTTTATAAAGGCAGCCATGGAAGAAACAGAAGCCCACACCACAAACACAAAATGCACTTCCAAACCTGCTCAGAGCTTCAGAGGGAGTGTTGTGAACCATCAATCCTCAAATACAGCTAACCATTACCAGTCTTACCCACCCCTCCTCCCTCTCCCCACCCCCTCTCTCCCTGCCCTTCAAAATCACAGCTTTAGGCCCAAACCCCATTTCAAGAAACCTCCATTGGACTGGAACTCTCCCCCTCTTGCCACCTCATCTTCTGCTTCTGAGCCTCAAGATATCTCAGCTTCTGCTGCTGCAGGTATGTCTCTTAGCACCCATGATTAAATCCCTTTCTTCTCTTGTTTCAAAGATTTGGCCTTTTGGGGCAACCCAATATTTCTCAGCTTATTGACTTGGTAACCACAAGTTTAATTCTTAGTGAAAGTGGCTTATAAGCTTATTAATCTTCTTAATTTAAGTCGATTAGCTATAAATAACCTAAGAGGGTTACAAGGCAGGACGAGATTTAGTCCGTGCACACTCTCAAATACTGATTGTGATATTTCACAATAAAAAAAAAGAAGATTTGGCCTTTATGGTATTGTGATTGTGTATCTTCTGATTGCATGTGTGTTGTGAGTATAAAATTGTCAGATGGTATGTAGAAAACTCTCTTGGAGTTATTTAGATTGATGATGAGAAAGAAATCAACTTTCCTGTAGTAAATAGGAGGCCTGGACCTAATCTGGAAGTTGTAAACAGTATTGCTCAGACAACATCTTTTAAGGTGGAACAGTTTTTTTTTTTTTGGTTTTATCCTTAATCACTAATTTCCAGTGATGTTTAAGAGTGTCAATAGTTTCTTCCTAGGATGACATAATTACTGGATTTGGTAAATTTAATTTGCAAGGGTTTTGATGAACACTGACAGCATTAGTTTAAATCATATCAAAGAAAGAATTTGTTGTGTATTTCTCAAGGGGGATTTGATCACCACTACAATTAATAAAAGAATAGCTTCGCTCCCGTGGAACTGAACCACTTAAATATTGTCTTTTTTAGTTTTTGGCATTGTTATTGTTTATTGTTCTCGTTAATCTTTAACAGAATTGATATTGAAGTTGGAATTTAAAGAGTGAGTGTGTGTGTGTGTGTGTTTTGATCCAAAAACTAAGCAGATAGAGTGGTGATAACAGGAAAAAGTGAGAAGAAAGATGTTAGGAGGGTTAGGGCAAGAAGACCAGATTCGGGTGGAGTGGAAGGGCAAACTATCTCGCTTCTTGCAAATCATTTTCTTGTTAAGTTCAACCCCTTGCAGCAAATCTTCCATTATGATGTCGAGATTTCCCCAAATCCATCCAAGGAAGTAGCGAGAATGATCAAACGAGAGATAGTGCAGGTCCACTCTGTGGCGGTTTCTGGTGCTCAGCCGGTTTATGATGGTAGGAGGACTATATACAGCCCTGCTGAATTCGAGAACGATAGGATTGAGTTGTACATTAGTCTTCCAATCCCGAGTGGCAAGTCTTCCAATCCCGAGCAGTGTAAGCTTTTCAGGATTAACATCAGGCTGGTTTCCAAGTTTGATGGGAAGGAGCTTAGTAGCTATTTGAGCAAGGAAGGGGACGATTGGAACCCGATTCCTCAGGAATATCTCCACGCTTTAGATGTTGTCTTGCGGGAAAGCCCAACCGAGAAGTGTTTGACAGCAGGGCGATCGTTTTACTCGTGCTCAATGGGAAAAGAGATTGGCGATGGAGCTGTGGCGCTGAGGGGGTTCTTTCAGAGCCTTAGACCAACCCAACAAGGCCTCGCTCTCAATGTGGATTTCTCGGTCACAGCTTTCCACGAGAGCATTGGCGTGATATCCTACTTGGAGAAGCGCCTTCACTTTCTGCACGATCTTTCTCAGAGGAAGACGAGAGTGTTAACGAGCGAAGAGAAGAAGGAAGTGGAGAAGGCCTTAAAGAACATTAGAGTATTTGTTTGCCACCGAGAAACTGTCCAGAGATACCGCGTTTACAGCTTAACTGAAGATGCCACCGAGAGTCTATGCTTTCCAGATCGGGATGGAAAAAAGCTAAGATTAGTGAACTATTTCAAGGATCACTATAACTACGATATACAGTTTAGGAACTTGCCATGCTTACAGATAAGTAGGAGCAAACCATGTTACCTCCCAATGGAACTTTGTGTAATTTGTGAAGGACAGAAGTTTCTCGGGAAACTTTCCGATGATCAAACTGCTCAAATCCTTAAAATGGGCTGTCAAAGGCCGAGAGAACGAAAAGCAATAATAGATGGCGTGGTGGCAGGACCAGTCGGGCCAACGAGGTAAATCTGTTGCTTTAATTTTCTCAACATTAATGCCTATCCTTTGTTTTGTGTCACAGTTAACATTAAATTAAGCATGTTCGTTTATTAACAGTGGCAATCAGGAAACCGAATTTAAACTCGAGATTTCAAGAAAGATGACTCAACTATATGGGAGAATTCTGCAGCCTCCCAAGCTTAAACTCGGGGATGGAGGTCAGGTTAGACATCTGACCCCTTCACGCCACGATCGACAGTGGAACCTTCTCGACAGTCACGTCTTTGAAGGCACTCGAGTTGATCGTTGGGCGCTGATAAGTTTCGGTGGCACCTATGATCAGAGGTCCAGCATACCCAAGTTCATAAACCAGTTATCTCAGAGGTGCGAGCAATTGGGCATCTTCCTTAGCAAAAACACGGTAGTTAGCCCGAGGTTTGAGCCGATGCACGTGCTCAGCAGCGTAAAACACCTCGAATCTGAGCTGAAGAAGGTCCATAGAGCTGCGGTGAACAATCTCCAGCTCCTGATTTGCGTTATGGAAAGAAAACACAGAGGGTATGCTGATTTGAAACGAATTGCTGAGACGAGTATTGGTGTGATAAGCCAGTGCTGTCTGTACCCGAATCTGAGCAAGCTGAACTCGCAGTTTCTGGCAAATTTAGCTCTCAAGATCAATGCCAAAGTCGGGGGATGCACCGTCGCTCTCTACAACTCATTGCCATCTCAGATACCGAGGCTTTTCCAGCTCGATGATCCCGTGATTTTCATGGGAGCTGATGTTACTCATCCACACCCGTTAGACGATGTCAGCCCCTCGATAGCTGCAGTTGTTGGGAGCTTGGATTGGCCAACAGCCAGCAAGTATGTCTCGAGAATGAGGTCCCAAACGCACCGCCAGGAGATAATTCAAGACCTGGCTGCAATGGTAGGGGAAATTCTTGATGATTTCTACGGGGAGCTCTCGAAACTCCCCAAGAGAATCATCTTCTTCAGAGATGGGGTTAGCGAGACGCAATTCTCCAAAGTCCTGCAAGAAGAGCTGCAAGCAATCCACGGGGCTTGTTCTCGGTTTCCAGGCTACAATCCTCCCATTACCTTTGCAGTTGTGCAGAAAAGGCACCACACGAGACTGTTCCCCAACGAGACGCTTCCATCCTCAGCTAGGAACCAATTCTGCAGCGAAAACATTCCCCCGGGCACTGTTGTGGACACTGTGATCACTCACCCGAGGGAGTTCGATTTCTATCTTTGCAGCCACTGGGGCATCAAGGGCACCAGCAGGCCTATCCACTACCACGTCCTGTGGGACGAGAATCATTTCACTTCCGACGAGCTGCAGAAACTGGTCTACAATCTCTGCTACACCTTTGTGAGGTGCACAAAGCCTATTTCGTTAGTGCCTCCCGCCCATTACGCCCACCTCGCTGCATACAGAGGCAGACTCTATCTCGAGCGTGCTGATTCCAACGCTGCTGCCACCAGAAGTTCGTCTACAATCTCTCGGCCTACTCCTCCCACGACAACGCCACTGCCTAAACTCACCGAGAATATCAAGAACCTCATGTTTTACTGCTAGAATTCTTGCAGCTGCACATATTCATCTAGCAAGATGTGAGCAGATAAATACTGCAATGCTCAATTAGTTCTTCGGTGGCAGATTGTGGATAATGACTCAATATCGAGCCCTAAGAGTCGCAGTGTGAGAGTTTCATGGGGTGGCTCATTGTGGGCAGCATGCATTAGTCCTCCCACCTAAAGGGCTGCTGAGTCACTATACTTTATCTTTCTATAATCCTGTTGGATCGGGGTGTGGGGCCCTTGGGGCGAGGATTTCGCCTTCAAGGTCACATTTTGATTGTCAACTATGCATCTTTTCACTATTTCTTGTAAGTCTCAGTCTGTATAATAATACACTGCTCTCATGCAATAAAGTGTTACAGTTTACAGTATTTTTCTTAACAAAAATTTTGAAAATCCAAAAGTTGGACCCTACATTGTTCAAGTAATTCAACATGCAGAACATCAATGTAAAAGCCACCTCCACCACCAAGAACACAATATTGTAGTCTCAAGATTTGCACAAAGGTGGCTCAGTTAGCTCATAGGTGGCAGATTGCGGGCAATGACATAAGATTGAGCCATGTCAATCACAGTGTGAGAGTTTCACCCTCTTGTGTGCAGTGGGCACCAAGCACTGATACTCCAATTTAATAGACCGTTAAGTCACTCTAATTTATCTTTCTACAATCATGTTGGAGCAGGATGGGGAGCCCTTGGGGTAAAAGATTTTGTCCTTTGTAGGCAAGATTGCATAAAATAGCCGAAAATGGGGTGGAACCAAAACGTATTGTCCAAGCCCATCGCACAGAATCTTCTAATGCATTTTACTTCTCCTTTGTACACATAATTAATAGTTATCAAGTGTATACCCTCAACTAGTTGCTACGATTCTCGTGGGTTCCATCACACAAAAAGATTGCATAAAACAACAAAAGATGCAAACTTTTTTTACTTTCTCAAGTTGTGCAATGTGTGCAGGACAAAAGATTTGGATTTTTGTGTACAATAATTTACATGCCAACAAAATAAGGTAAATTTGGCTGTGTCCCCTGACAGACAAGGTCATGCACAGGTTGGTGAATCGTGAATACCGCATGTTGTTCCAACAGCAATATTCTTAAATTCTGTAAAGTTGATGCATCATCACATGAATATCATCCACAGGACATTGTGTTGTCACACAAATTACTACTTGTTAGGAGTATATTACAATCTTTTATTTACAGGGAAACTCTGAAAGTGTGTTTTGAGTGAAACTTGTATTGCGACTTCAGTAGGTAAAAAATTATAAAGAGTTAAATTTTTCTAAATTGTTCATAGCTGATCGGCTCAAATCGAGGATGTCAATAGGCAGTACTCAAATTGAACTTAGAACATTTTAGTTAGTATATTACAATCCAAACATTTGTATACATAGTTTAAAAAAAAACTAATTGGCCAATATGTTTTGATAAGTAATAGTTGTCACCATTCGACTCTTTTTTAATTGGCCGACAACCACAAGTCTCATTAATATTATGTATCTGTAGTTAACACATTCTGGACATGCAGACCGCTACAGTTGACATTTTTGTACATGTAACTATCATATTATGTATCAGCAATTATCAAGTTATTTGATTACATGTACAGAAACTCTTAACCGTAGCCTGTAGGTACAAAATGTGTTAACTGAAGGTACAAAATTTGTGTATCAGGGTTCACAATGTAATATGAACCATGTTCCATGGTATAACAATTGCCACTAGGCGCATCGAGATTAACACCAATTGAATTTTTTATTTATTTTTTGCTTCCCTACAACTCATTAAAATTTGGCACAAAACTCAAATTTAAATTTTACCATTGAACTTGTTCTAAGGGAATATTGAGAGGTGAGAAAGAGCAGACAGTGAAAGTGAGAACAGAAGAGAGAGATGCAAATAAAACAAACAAATAAAAAAGGGCAAGGAGTGGGTGGGACGTTGGACTTCCCTTTGTGTGTTTGTAGCTCTGTTTTTCCCCTTTCTTGTTCCATCTGTCATCAGTACATTTATGTCTATAATTCTCTCTCTCTCTCTCACGAGCTCTTTCAGTCTTTCCCCCTGATGACCACAACAGGGAGATAGCACAAGTTGAGAGATGGGGACACACAGACAGACAGACAGTTGCTGGACTCAACCAATTCTGTGTTGTGGACTGTACTACATTATAGAATTTTTTTTTGAAATCTCAAGTACCTTACTCATTTGTACAGTAGTGAATTCTCCTGGCACAAAAGTCGAAATTCCCTCACTCTCATAACCTTATACCTCGTCCTGGACATAATAGTGAAGGAGTAAATCACGCTGACTCAGTTGTCCATTAAATGAGACAATACCCCACAAGGAACTCACCATATTGGTGGGTGTAATCTCACACTGTGACTGCTTAGCCTCTATGTCATTGCCCACAATCTACAACCCAGGATTCAACTGAGTTGTCTATGTATGAATTTCTCCTTTCTTACTGCCATCCTGGCAAATTATACTATACACTATGATAAATGTATTTTTTTTTAATGTACTAAAGGTTTATTTTATTGATTAAATTATTATGATGTTGATTATATAGGTTGCTAGGTCATTATATATCTTTGACATTGTCAAAGAACATCCTACGACCCCCCAAAAAAAGAGTAAAAATTGAGTACTAGGCTAGTATAATATAGCATACATAAATTGAGTACTAGGCTAGTAAAAATTGAGTACACACATAAATTCACTATATGGCATATGAGGAAGGAAAATTAATTCATTGCATAAAATGCAAGCTAGCAAGTCACATATAGTCCATAATTTTTAGTCCAAAAAAAAAACTATTGGTAGTAGTGATAGTAACAATTCTGCATTCATCACTGTAAACTAAAGATCTCTTTCCCTCCTGAAACTATCTGCGGGAAGCTGGAGTAGCTCCCTTATCCCTTCGCAAACCTGCATATATACAAACCAAAAATATTGTTTTCAGCAGATGGGCATTGTGCTTTCAGAAGAAATTGAGTAAGTCATGAGACAGTCTCATGTAAGACGTGCAATACTTTTTTAGTTAAAATATAATATTTTTCTATGAACTCATAAAAAACAGTATGTTTTAACTAAAAAGTATTACACATCTTACGTGAGATGGTCTCACACAAGGCTTACTCGAAAAAATTTGTGTAGTGCTCCATAACAAATATCATTAGTAAGTGTTGAATGGATATTTGCAATGGTAACATCTCGTGCTAAATTACAAGACTAGGTGATTAGCAGTAGATATATATTGTCAACGAGTACCAAGAATGATGTCATTATTTATCTACAAATCACGTATTTGATCGCAAAGCAAAACCATACATACCATTTTGATCTGTGCCTTAATTGATGCAATTAGGCGAGTATATTCTTCTATTTGCCTGGATCCAAAACCAAATCTTTTAGAAAAGGTGAGGCAGATGGAAGTGTCATTATTCGGCTATTAGTGTAATCAATCTGATTGTTTTCGTTGCACTATAGATTCAGAAAATGTAGTATTACTGTAGATAGATTAGGAGTGTACCCAGCCAGTTTCTTCTCCCTTGCTGAAATGTAAGTTAGAGCTTCAGACCAAGTGAACTCCACGTGGAAGCCGAGTCCAACATCCACAATTATGTGCCTTGTATCTGGGCTGTTGAATGCACAAAGAACCAATTAAAATCGGAAGAAAAGCAGCATATGGCAGATGGCCATGTTTAAAATATCACCATAATTCATACGTTTGAGACATGAAAATAGTGAAGGACTATAATGCCAACATAACATAAGAGCAATGAACATGTAAAAATGATAGAGAAGACTTACACTTCAGCTTGCATGTAAACTTCTGAACCCAGATTGACTAGTGACCTCAGACTTGTCACACTATTCTTCTCCAAGTTTTCTATGTTTCTTCTCAAATCTGAGCTAAAAGAAAGCAAAGTTTAGTCAAGGATACTCAAAAGGATCAGTATTCATGCTAAACAGCCAAGCCCAATGAGCAAGGTGTCAATATCATGAAAAATCTATATAGCCTCCCTGGTTTTCAGAGATCTAAGGTTTAGACATTAGACTAAGCATTCAGGGAATGAGCACTTAGCCAGTAGATTAAACCCAACTAGATGAGAAACAATGGTGACTATTCTGTAACCATCTCCAAGTATGTCAACAAATTGCAAAAAGTGGAAGAACGATAAAGCTGACTTGAAAACATAATTTAAATTCAAGCAAAAATGTAAGGATACAAAATCTTTTGCTGCTCGAAGACCTTATCCCTGCATAATTACAAGTATAAATGGAAAGAAAACCAGTTAGGGCAAAACAAAGTTTGCTTCTAAAAAAAGGTCAATAATTCTTAGATAATTTTCTACCTACACATTAATTAACCATTCAGAGCTATATGCTAGATTGTTCAAAGATCTCCAGTTCATGTTAATCACAGCTTTATTTTTACAGAAGTTACTGTGCCACTCTTCCTAGATACTCCATAACCAATATGCTGGGATTGACAAGTTAAGATGATCATTCAATGACCTAAATTGACTAAGTGTTATGAGAAATTGAGAATACACAATAGAACTGGAGGAAGATAAGAAGAATGATATATTTGTTACATACCTTTCAGCAATAGCATGAACAAGATCTGGTTTCAAACGGTTATCCACAAACTCCTCATATCTTCGTACTTTCTCTTGTTTAATTGCATCCATTTCAGCTCTCTAACAGTGAAAACACAAAACAACAAGAATCAATTCAACCAACCAGCAACAAAATAAGACACAGAGTGTACAGCTTAATAACTTTTATTATGTACCAAGCCAGAGAAGGATCCATTATTGCATTAAATAAGAGTGAAGACTAGAGAAGTGACCCAAAGAAAAAATTCTGTTACAAAGTTTTGAACAATTGAGAAGAACTAAAATCCAATGTTCCCGTCTCAATACTAAAAACAACAGAAAGAGTTGAAGCAACTTTACTTCAACTTCAAGTTATTGCTTGGCTGATCTCTGTGAAAATATCAGGTCTATGGAACAAACAAAGAAGCCAATTTAGCCTAGAATACGCATAACTACTTAATACAAACACCATCAAGGCCCACTTTATCAACAATTGCCACATACTATGACACTGCCCCTGCTATAATTAGAAGCAGACATGAGTACATGACCATCTTTAACATTAATATAAAAACAAAATTCCCATGACCATCTTCATAAGGCAATATTTTCCTGTATTTTATTTTCTTCTGTTGTGCTTCAATCCCACAACCCCATAGATTATACCATGCATTAGCTAGCAACAATGTCAGATAATAACTATCTCTTTGATCCCAAGTACCATATAATTCCTGCATAGGATAAGTGAAAGAGTAAAATTGCTATTCTTCTTAGGAATTTAATCAAACAGTTAGGGTGCAGCGCGGTGCTATTGATACAGTTCGGTAAAGAAATGCTTTGCAAAGAACTCCGCCAAAATTTTATATCTAATATCTTGCATCCATCACAGGAGAGAGATTGAATTCGTTGAAAGTGAGGTACAAGTTCATGGCGGATCACAATAACTTACCGGGTAATGAGTGGTCGCTTCAGCCTTCAAGCTCCCAACCCTAGCAGAGTCGTTTGAGACCAATGAAGATTATGGAAGCTCTCTCCTGTTCTACCACTGAAGAGATTAGGTGCGGTCTTGAAGGTGGACGGTGGCGGAGGAGTTGGCCGCCGGGAAAGTAAACGGCGATGATTTGAATTCACCGGGTAATTTCTGTAGTTTATCAAGTAATCTTATTTTGAGAAAATATCATTTTAGTCCCTCAACTATAATACATGTATCAATTTTGGTCCTTGACTATTAAAATTTTCAAATTAGGTCCATGACTATTTAATTTGTATCACTTTTGGTCCTTGACTATTAACATTTTCAAATTAGGCGCATGACTATTCATTTTGTATCACATTTGGTCCTGCCGTTAAATTTTCCGGCCAAATTTCTGGCGAAGTCATTGGGGATGACCGGCGTTTTCTATTTTTATTATTATTATTTTTTATTTTTAAGTTTTTTTTTATTTAAAAGTAACGGAGTATTAAAATAATTTTTAAAATAAAAATTAAATAAATTAGTCGGTCACCGGTGACTTCGGTTGAAATTTGGCCGGAAAATTTAACGGCAGGACCAAATATGATACAAAATAAATAGTCATGCACCTAATTTGAAAATGTTAATAGTCAAGGACCAAATGTGATACAAATTGAATAGTCATGCACCTAATTTGAAAATATTAATAGTCAAGGACCAAAATTGATACATATATTATAGTTGAGGGACTAAAAATGATATTTGTGATTAACTCCATAACTATTGTTTTTTGTATTAATATATAAATTACAATAAAATATTAAAATAACAAAAAATGAAATTTAAGATTAACTAACATTAAATAGAATATCTTGTCAAAAAAAAAACATTAAATAGAATATAAATTTGAATACATTGAAATGATTTTTTTTTTTTTTGAAATACTCATGAATATATTGAAATGATTAAAATTTTAAAAATATTACAGATTTCAGTACATGAATATTCAAATATATTTAATCAATTATTTGATTATTTCGTCTTCACCAAATTGATTTCATATCTCTCTAATCAAATCTTGTAGTCGATAAACAAATACTATTATTTAAATCTAAATCATTTTTCTCTTTTCATGTAATGTTCCATGTTAGCTTGCAATCCATCATCTTTCAGAGATAAATCCAGTCTTACTCTAGTTCTAATTGTTCAGATTCAAAAGTCTAAATGTGAAAATGTGTGTGTTTATGTTTCATATATAGAATGTCTTATTTGTAGTTGTTTTACAAACAAAAAGTTATATCTACCGTTAGACTCTTCGTCTATTTGAGAGACTAATATGATACTCGATACACGGACTAAAAATTATAAGTATTAAAATCACTCTATGGTATAAGAAAGTATTAAGTTTTTCAAATATAAAGAAAGTAGAGAGGACTCCCACTTTTCTTTAGTAGATATCATTTGAGGTGGGACATTTTTCCTCTCTACTTTCTTTATTAGATATCATTTGAGGTGGGTCATCTTGACTAACATATGGCCTTAAAAGAAACTCCCAGTTTTGGGCAGAGGACTGGAAAGCCAAAATTTTCAGCTTGTCCAAGCATATATCTATTCTAATCCAAAGAAACCTTAATTCATATCCAATTAACAAAAAAATGAAATTCAAGGCAATCAAAGTATGCTTGAGCTCAGATTGGTCCATAGCACTATGAGCTTCAAAAATCTTCTCAACACATTCCTTAACCAGAAGTCTTGGGCAGTTCAGTAAAGAAATTCAAGCATAAGCAAGTGGAAAAAAGAGAACCAATGAACCATTTTGCCATTTGAAATCAGAAGAAGCAACTACAAACAGAGATTTTGTTTCTCTGAGAACAAAACGTTTTCCCCATATCTATCCTATGCATCATAGGAGACAAACAAAAGTTACAGATCTAACTCCGGGGAATCTATGTTTCTGTCAATGAAAACAAAAAAGGTCTGTACTCTCAGTTCTCGAGCAAAGTTACACTAAGGATGTTCTGTTAACCCGATTTTCTTCACCTGGAATGGCTGCAGACTGCAGATCTCGGGCCGATATAGTTCAATCCATTTCCAATATTTGTAGCACGAGAGGCAGGCTCGATATTGACATAAATAACTTTCAGATGGCAGCTAGCGTTTTCTCATGATAAGCGGCCTGCATTGTCATTGAAAACAAATTGTTAATCTAGGGTTTCTGTTAACACCTATGGAATGGCCAAGGCTTCAAGAACGGGTTGGCTCTCCTCGTTTGCTCGTTCCATTCTATACGATTTACAGCTGAAGTAGAAAACGGTACTCATCATGGAATCAATTAGCAGCATGAATGAGTACATTATCACCAAAAGAGGCCCCTCCCATGCCCTTGAAGACCCATCGGCATAGCTCAGAGCCTTCACTCTATGCTCGAACAGGCCCTCCACGAATGCATTCCCGATTGTTGATCCTAGAAATATAAGGAGCCCGACTTGAGTCTGCCCCTTGATGAGGGAGCTCGACCTAAGCAACGCCTGAGGCCCCGAGACTTCCTCCAACACCGAAATCACAACTGCAACACTACAAATAATAGTACAGTTCGCCAAGATTATCGAGAAGATCATCCCAACTACCATTGCAGGGTACAAGATCAAGTCCGAAGGGAACCCCATGATCGAAAAAGTGGAGCACACAACAACAAGGAGCACGAGGAACAGCATGAGGCAACCAGAAATCAAACAGCACGCCCACAAATAAGTCACAACCACCCGCTTCCAAATCTTGGTAATGATCACGAAAAACTTCGAAGGATTGAACTTTCTCCGGGAATAAGTACAATCCACCGAGTAAACAATTGCGGCTTTCGACAGCAGCAAGAACACGACATACAGAGGGAAACACATTGCACTCGAAATCACCATCTCTGAGAACTTCTGAACAGACTGCCTAACAAAAGGCCTTAGGGAAAGCCCACTGGACTTTGCCACAAGCAAAAGCCTAATTGTGAGGATCTTCACCATGGATTGATCAACCAAGACATTGGACAAAGCCACAGCAGACACTGGGCAAATCAACAAGGCAGCAATGGACAAGAACCCCATCAAATTGTACCTAAGAATCCACACTGTTTCTCTCAGAATTTCAACAGCATTCAAGGAGTGAAAATGGTGATCCAATGCTGACCCACTGTTGCTCACTTCCCATTCCAAATTCTGGAGATTTGAGTCCATTCCCTTTGGCTTTTCCCTTGCACCTGAGCTCGTTCTTGGGCTTAACCCCCCAGAAATCTCCATTCTTTTCATAAATCAAAGAAAACAAACTGGTCCTTCCACCTAATGGTCCGCTGAATCACCGTGACTTACCACCTATACAAATCCTGTTAGCCGGAATGTGTTACGAATTTTGCCTTTTGTGGGTAAAAAATCCACAAAACAAGTCCTCTCAACTAATAGGTCGCTGAGTTACATAATTTACCTTCTTTCACAAATTCTATCTATAAGGTCGAGATGTAAGGTCCGGGCTAGGAATTTCGCCTTTCCTGGGCAAGAAATACACAAAACAAACACGAAAAATGCCAGCTTTTGAGCTCAAGTGCTACAAATCACTAAATTAAACGCACCCAGAACTCAAAAACTCACAAGACCAACATTCAGATCAGCATTTCAAGCACACCCCAATCGTGAAAACGAATCACACTGAAAACCCAATCCCCAAATAAAACTGAACAAACAGAAATGCGTATAGACGTATAGGAACGTGACCTGGATCCGGGAATGGGGGAAGGGTGATTCTCGAGAAGTTTAAACATCGGGCAAAGAATCAGAGGAAGCGTGGGAGCTGAATAGCGCCGTAGACGGCGGAAAACACGTGGGGCCGGAAGGTGAATCACGTGAACGGAGGGGAAGAACAACACACTATCATGGCGAGGAAGAAGATTTTCGGCTTTTCGCCGAGATTGGATATGGAAATCATTTCTATCCATAGCGTAACGCGTATACACGTAAAATATACTTGTGGAAATTTCTGCGCTTGCAATTATTATCGTACCTTAATCTTTGATTTAAGTTTGAATGCATCTATTAATTAAGGACAATGCTTTGATTATTTCAAAAGACAACTATTTTGAATACAAGATATTCACATTATTTATTCAATTTGAATGCTAATTATGATTATATTAGATTTCTTCATTATGATGGTGAGGTAAGGAATAATGTTATTTTCTCGTTATAATATCATGTTTATACTTTAACCAATATGGTTGGCATGGTGGTTCAACATCTTGCCCTACTCATTTGAATCGAGCAAACGATTTGACCAGTTCCCTACCACTTACAGCGTGTTTGGTTCATGGAATAGGTCGGGAATGGAATACCATTCCCGGGAATAGACCTATTCCATCGTTTGGTTGTCCTTTCTATTCCTGGGAATAGCATTCCCGGGAATGACCTATTCCCTTTGCAGGGGGAATAGCCATTCCTAGGGACCCCCTTGGTATTAGCTATTCCCAAGGATTTGGGAATAGCCTTTATACTAAAATACCGAAAATACCCTTATATATATATATATATATATATATATATATATATATATATATATATATATATATATATATATATATATATATATAATTAAATATACGCATTTATATAATTCATTATATTCATTAAAGTTTATACATAAGTTCATTAGTAATAATAATAATAATAATAATAATAATAATAATAATAATTATTATTATTATTATTATTATTATTATTATTATTATTATTATTATTACGGAGTATTATTATTATTAAATACACATATCTTTTTTTATATTCATAGGGACATATGGTAGATTAGGGTTCTTAGAATTTCGTTCATTCACAATTTTTATATTTTTATATATAATTTATATATTTTTTTCATATATAATAATAATAATAATAATAACAATAATAATAATAATAATAATAATTATTATTATTATTATTATTATTATTATTATTATACATTTTTTATAAGGGTATTTATGTCTTTTAAACACATTCCATTTCTATTCCTTGAACCAATCAAACACTGAAATTACATTCCTAAAGTCTATTCCTTCAGCGACAAACACTGAAATTACATTCCTAAAGTCTATTCCTTCAGCGAACCAAACAATAGAATACAATTCATATTCTATTCCCGTCCTATACCAAACAATAGAATACAATTCATATTCTATTCCCGTCCTATTCCATTCAATAGAATACAATTCATATTCTATTCCCGTCCTATTCCATTCCTTATGGAATAGCATTCCTATTACCTCAAAATTCATTCCATGAACCAAACGTGCTATTAGTGTGCTGACTGTTGAGACGAGGGTTAGTCTTGGTTAGTCTTATAATAATAATAAAAAATTATTTACGTATTAACATGAATTGATCGACTACACTAATTGTTAAAAAAAATCTATACTTATTTATGAATTATGATTGGTGATGAAAATTCATAGTCACTACCGAGAGCATGTATTGGATAACTTTCGTCTAGTCGACAAAATATCACAATAAAATAAACCAATTAAGTTTCGCATATAGTTGTTCGACTCAAACATAAGAAGGTCAGTATACCATAATTATCATTTTCAACCATAGTGTAAAAATCCAAAGTCTATTAGCATGTGTAACAAATAGCATTTACCATAATCAAATTAGTTAGCGTGAGTAATAATGCACTATCATTTCTTAAGAGATGTAAGAATAAAGTTCAAAACATTCTCGGTTCTCCCAGTCTCTTGTATAAAAAATCAATATGACCCGCACATATATCACCTTAACCTTAGCAATTGTATTGGTATAATTATAACAGTGAGAATGATATACAACTATTTATTTGCACTTCACATTATATTTTAAATATTATTTACATACTAAACACTAGCATTCAGTGTTAACTAAATTCATCAATTTAGATTTATCTATATATATTGCTACTAGGAGTGCAAACAAACTAAGTCGAGCTCAAATCTAAATAGGCTCAAGTTCAAGCTTAGAATAGTTATGACGAATTAACATTAAATCAAACTTAAAAGTTTTAAATTTGAGTGCAACTCACAAAATTGTGTAAGTCTTGAACTTAAATTGATTTGAGTTTAAGTTTGAAATGTTCAAATTGTTACTGCCAAAGACCTTGTGGTCTAGTGGCACTCGGTTTACACCCCACATGAAATGTTTAAATTGATGCACCTTAAACTAGAAAGTGACACCCCTTAAACTTTAAAACTACGCACCTTAAGTTTTATTATAAGCACATTAAACTTTGAACTTAAACACCTAACGCTATAAACTTACTGGTATTAAAATTTAAACTTATGCACCTTATAAGCTTTAAACATTTTAAGCTGTGATGCAAAATAACCAAAATGCTGTTGCGTTTTTTTATTTAATTGATCTTCATTATGAGTTGTTGATTTTAACAAAATTAAAGATTGTAATTAATCCGCACATTTCATTTAGGAGAAACTTCACACCTGATCTTTTGTCTATATATAATTTGTCATTGGTACATAGCTTAGTAATAAAAATAAAATTAAAATACTTAATTCGAATCCGTAATGCAAAAGGAACTCAGCTTTGGAGCCCCTCTTAAATAATTTAGGAGCTTCTTGATTTGTTTACACCCAAGTTTATGTAGCATAGGTTGGGCGCTCACGGCGCACGACACTACCCTATCCCAGTTGTTGTTTGGACTTTGGATTGTCTGCACCGGGATAGATGGAGCGATGTGCGCCGTTTGGAGTTTTGGGATGGTTTTTACGTACGGGTTACGTTGTTTTATTTTAATTGAGGACAGGTGCAGAATCCTTGGCCATACAAAATTTCAAAATCAAAATAGTAACATTAACTTTTTAAACCATTGAAGTACCTTTTTAAAAAATTGATTATGGGTGTTGTTTGTGAAACTCGTATTCTGATTATAGTCAGTATGTAACAAATTATAATGAGGCAAATTAGTTGTTAATCGGCTCAAATCAATAAGGTTTTGAGTCGAGCTTGGAGCTTTGTAGTTATAAAGTCAACTGTTCAACTAACTTGATCGATTGTCTCATTTAAAAAATGGGTGACGAAGAAAAATGATCAAGCCAACTGTTCTTAATTTTTAGGTGACGAGAGAAACACACAACCATTATTTAGAGCATCCATATCAGTTTAGAATTTTATTGGATTTTTGTCGTCATTCCATGTAGGATAGAGAGGGAGGAGGAGAGAAGAAGCAAAGGAAAACAAAAAAAAAAAAAAAAAAAAAAAAAAAAAAAAAAAAAAAAAAAAAAAAANAAAGGAAAAAAAAAAAAAAAAAAAAAAAAAACAAAAAACAAAAAACAAAACAAAACAAAACAACGTTGACAAACTTCAGGAAAAAAATAAAGTTAATTTAAGATATGAGCTATCAACATGGGGCTCACAAAAATACTTAAATTGCAGGAGAAAAAAATATCAAAAATTTACTTCTCACACTGGTTCAAAAAACATAAGTTGGTTTTTTCTTCTCAAAATTTGAGCAAAACCCACCGATGTGGCTGCTCTTAGAGTCTTAGAGTAAACATCGACTTTGTTAATTTTTGAGTTATGAGATAAATCTGTAGCCATTATTCGAAATAAATCACAACTTGTAACCATAGTCAATAAATAACGTAAGTTATCCATCACTGACATATTCAAATAAAAAACATTAGTAGGTCGTTACACTGGAAATCAAACTTAAAATTTATTGTTACTAAATTTGTAAATTAACAGTTTGACATTTTAGTGGGTTGTTTTTTCAATTTAAATAAATAGTTTTGTACTAAATTTGTTACGAGTCGTTTTCAAATTAAACCCAAGCCATATAGTTTTGTACTACATTTGTATACTTTCATTGGAACTTGGAAGTATTCCCTTAATAAGAATATGCATGCATGTGTGTCTATGTATGAAGTGGCCTGGTTTTCTTGCCTAGTATATAATAACGTTAATAAGTTACTTTCATGCCTGTCATAATAGGCAATAAATAAATAAATTATCTCTAGGTACCATGCTTGATTAGTTTATTTTTCTTCTTTTTTATTTATATATAGTTTTTCTCATTTAAAATTTGTCATCACACAAATTATAGATCAACAAAAAATGTGATCAATATCTATTTTAATACTATTGTTCATGCCTATTGACAGGGTAATTGGGTACCCGACCAGAACCATTGGCATGACCGACAGTTGCGTTCAAACTACCCAAGACACCTCACTCCTCAACATCAATGCGCAACGGTCCAACTCCTCAGCATTGATGACCAACGTTCAGCTCCTCAAGCATTGATGTCCAACGTTCAACTCCTCAAGCATTGATGTCCAACGTTCAACTCCTCAAGCATTGATGTCCAACGTTCAACTCCTCATTAATGCTCCGTTACTGAGCTGAAAAGGATAAAAAGACTCACAACCACATAGTGAGACACGACACTTGAACTTAGACAAAAACATTCTGAACTCAATTGTGTACTGAGCATTGTACTGAAAACACTGTACTCAACGCTATTCAAATATTCAAATAATATCCGGTAACACATTATTACCGTCACCTATAAATATAAAGTTATTAGAAATTCAAATTTTTATTTTAATTTTCAAATGCTAGGGATAAGTGATACATAGAGATGCAAGAGACTAGGTAATACAAAGTATTTGACCATCTAAACTAGACCTAGCAATTCGTGTATACGGGTTCGTTAACGGGTCGACACGATAACGACACGAACACGATAAGGCTAAACACGAACGCGACACGTTAAGGTTAACGGGTTCAAAATTGTAACACGAACACGAACACGATTTGTTAACGGGTTAAACAGATTGACACGATAGACACGTTTTGTTAACGGGTTTCAGATCGTGTCGACACGATATGACACGAAACCCGTTTAAACCCGCTAAATCTATTGATATATTAAAAACTAAAATTTAAAGTTAAATTATATAAAAAAGAAATGAAACATACAATCCAATCCATCAAACAAACTAAAAAAATATTCAATTTATAACATTCATAAAATTATAAAATAACATCCAAAAATCATAATTAAAGAAGTCCATACTAGTTTTTAGAATAAAATTGAACACAATAAACATTCAAATTTCATATTGTTGAACATCAATAATTGGTGTATGATCTTGACCTAATGTAGTAAATTTATTCTTAATCATGTTCAAGATATATTTTGTAAAGACAATGGTTCTTACCTAAATGACAATGGTTCTTAACGGGTTCTAAACAGGTCAGTGTAAACGGGTTAACACGAAAATATTAACGGGTTAAACGAGTTGACCTGTTAAGACACGAAAACATAACGGGTCAACCCGTTAACGACCCGGGACATGTTAAGGCTAAACACTAACCCGTTATTTTCGTGTCCGGTTTCATATCGTGTTAACAGGTCGTGTCGATAATTGCCAGGTCTAATCTAAACCTTAACACGATGAGTTTAAGTAATTGATAAAATCGGAGTTTTGAATGGATACAACTAATTGTGAAATTTCAAAATATTCAATACTCAATAGTATGGGCCTATATGTGTGTATTTATCTTTTTAAGACGATATTAAAATGATTTTGGATATGTTACTATTATTGTCAACTGGATTTGGAATGAATACAAATAATATTCATCATTGATATTTTTTTTCCGTGTAATTTTATATGTATTTTAATTTTGGACATGGAAATGGTTAAATACGAGTGCCCTTACTCATTAGGATGGGTATATAGATAGGCCATGAGTAATCACCAATGATGGTGATGAGAAGATGAATAGATAGGGGTATATAAATAATTGGAAAATTTTTGTCACATAGATCAGTGAACTTTACACAAAAGAGTAATTTTTTTTTTTTGAAAGGACAAAAGAGTAATTAAATCCATGAATTTTAAAAAAATGTAATTAAACACTTGAACTTATTAATATGAGTCGTTAAATAAGTCCTATTTATCGGTAACATAATTAAATTAAAATTGTCGATGATGACCACTGCTAAATCGCCTCAAATAATAATAATACTGTCCGTAAGGACATCCCAGGTGGTAAGAGTGCTACCTACAGCCGAGAGGTTGGAGGTTCGATCCTCAATCCCTTGGGTTTGAGCCGGTCAAGGGTTTGAGCCGGTCAGCTATGGGTAACCTAGGCTGGTTTACCTCCTTGTGGTAAACCATTTGAGCAACTATTTGACCTTTTTTTTCCCTAATAAATAAGTAGATTGATAGACAATGGGGGAGTTTGACAAATGGTTGTTAGCTAATAGTTAGTAGTTAACTGATTGTAAAAATATTTTTGATTAAATTAGATGTTTAGTTTTAATTGATTACATTAAATGCATTGCATTCCCAAGAATATTGTTCTCGGGAATGGACTATACCATTTGCAAGGGGAATAAGTATTCCAATGGGCCCCCATAGTATTAGGCAATTACAGAGTTCTAAAATATATAGCTCTGCTTGAAAGAGTTTATTTAAGAGCTTATAGCTTATTTTAAGCTACTAATAAGTTATAAGTTCTGTTTGGTAATGTTCCCAAAATAAGCTAGTAGCTTAAAATAAGAGCTTATTTTGAAAAGCTACTTATAGTTTTTCAAAAATAAGTACTTCTTAACTTTTTTCCATCTTTATCCTTATTATTTTAAATAAATGACATTTCTTAACCCTCCAAATTAAAATCCTTGTGACCTTTTTTCTTGAATATGTTTGGTTGTAATTTCAATTTGACATTGTGTGCTTAAACATTAATTTTTGTATGAACTAATTTTATGGACTATAAATATTTTGTTTTACTTTATATATATTTTTAAATATATGTTCTTACTTTATATTTTATTAAAATATTTTGATTTCATTATTTTATATTTTAATATATAAACAAAACTATTTAAATTTTATGAAGATGTCATTTTTGATCTTTTTACATTTATCAGTTTATCAAAAAGATAATTTTACCTAACACTTTTAAGCATAATAGCTAGCTTAACAGTTTTTCAGATTTCAGCTTCTAGCTTATAGCTTTAAGCGTAATGTTTAAAGTACTTTAACCACAAAAAAAAAAAGTAAATTGGAGTTTTAGGAGTAAAACTCACATTATGACTTTATAATATATTATACGGAGGCAAATAAGATGTTAAAGAGTCAAACTTTTTAATTATTAAGTCAATTATTCAATTAACTTGATTAAATTATCTCATTTAAAAAATAAAAAATAAAACTGGGTGACGAAGGAAAAGGACAACGTCAATTATTCTAACTTTTGAATGATGAGAGAAATGTGCATCCATTAGCCGCAGTAAGTTCTGACTTTATTAATTTTTAGGTGATGAGAGAAATTCGTAAATCCCGACTCGACAAAAAGACTACTATCAAATAAATAAATTTAAATTGTTCATAGTTAGCAGGTTCAAATAAAAAAAAAATAAATTAATAGACCACTCCACCTGAAAGTCAAATTAGAACTTTTGGTTACTTAACAGTTAATTTTGATGTCGTACTTTTAAATTTAATAAATAGTTTGTACTAAATTATTTTGTTACGAGTGATTTTCAAATCCGAGTCATATAGTTTTATACTAAATTTGTATACTTTCATTTGAAGTATTCCCTGGTAAGAGTATGCATGCATATCTGATCTGTCTATGTATGAAGTGGTTTTCTTGCCTCGTATAATAATTTAATAAGTTACTTTCATGCCAGTCATAATATATAGGCAATAAAATAAATAAATTATTTCCTAGCTACAATGCTTGATTAGTTTATTTTTCTATTTATTTTTTTCTTTTTTTCATAGTGTTCTCGTTTTGAATTTTTCACCAGGAAAATTATAGATCAACAAAAATGTGATCAATATCTATTTTCCATACTATTGTCCATGCTTAAAAATATATAGTAATTTGAAATTTATCTTCTTCTTTTTTATTTTGTTATTTTAAATTTCAAATATTGGGAATAAGTGATATATAGAAATTGGGTAAGGTAATATCCAAGGTAGCACTAAAATGATAAATCGGCAAAGGTATTACACCATTCCACTAAAAAACTTGTTTTAAGTGGCGACAAATGTAGCGCCAAACGCCAAATGAATTGTAGTAGGGCGAGGAGTATATTCCTTGTGTCTGTTCGTGCTAGAAAATATAAATTTCTCCCCATCCAAATATATATATAAAAAAAAAAATAGAGTTAATTCTATTTTTAGTCGTAGATTTATAGGTGACAGTCCACTTTTAGTCCTTTTTATTAGAACTGATAGTGAATATACTCCAGGACCGGTCGGATACACTCCGGACCCGGTCGGAGGTAATGCGGTCGGGGAGTCGGTTGGTCCGGAGGCTGACGTAGGATCAGCCGTCATGGGCCGAACAGTGCCCCCGACGGGCTCACGACGCGGCGTGCCAAGGACCGCCACGTACTCCTTCCCGCTTGGGCGTAGAGTGAGGCGGGNCCCGCCATGCCGGAGGTCCGGCAACCGCACTTTTCTCCCTTATAAATAGCGCATTTATGAGGAGAGATAGGATCTTTCCGCCACTGCCGACCCGCCGAGCACTTTGAGCACTTGTTGACTTGTAACCGGGTTTGGATCCTTGCGCCAATAAAAGATCGTATTTTCCGATTTTCCTTGGTGTTCGTATTTTACAGTATCAAGAACATTCACATTTGATCATAATATTATTGTGGCATAATCATTTTTTGTCTCTCGCCAACAAAAGCGTTGAAATGACTTTAAATACAATGACATTTTGATTTTTTTTTTTACAAATTCGATTGATCCGCTATATTTTTATTTTTACTTTTTATTTTTTAAAAAAAAATTATATTTGAAGACCGAAATACCCTGTATTTATGGGAATTTTAAACGATTTTGTTGACAAAGGATAACAAATGGTCATGTCACAATAATATTAGGACAAAAAAATATTTAAAAGAAAAGAACTAAAAATGAAACGGCACCTATAAATCTATGACAAAAAATGGAATTAGCTCAAAAAATTAGCATCCTTATTTAAGGTTGGAGGTTTAAACTTATATATTGAATTATCCAATTAATTTTGGTCAATTAACGTTTTTAGTAGTTTAAGGTTTCATTACGCGTGTACGTATAAGTGCATATTATTTAAATATTTCGTGGGCAAAATCTAATCGTCTTCTTCAAGAAAATTCTGCCAAGCCTGTCGGATTTAACCCGAATTCAAACCCTAACCAAACCCAGGCATCAATCTCTCTCTTCCTGGGATCATCATCCAATCATCTATACTCAGTAATCTTCTTGCGCACTTGTGATTCATCAATCATCATCATCATCCATGTCTGCTCCTCTTCCCTATTCACACTCCCTCACTTTCTGTGGAGTTCTATCTGAATCGAAGCGCATAATCAACGCCCACTCTCGCCACTTCTTAGCGCTCTCTGTTTTCTTCCTCTTGCCCTTATCCTTCTCGCTGATCATCTTCCCTACTCTCCACGCCGCGCTCTATCACCCAAACCCTATCATCTTCTACACCAGCAGGTTTATCCGGTTCGACCCGACCCGGGCGGATGTAGAGGATGATGATGAAGCGGATTTGAAATTCTTCGTGTTTCATCTCGTGTACGGTCTGTTTGTGTTCCTGGTTAGCCTGTTTGGGGTGTCCACGATCTCCTACAGCACCTTCCACGGGTTCTATGGTAGACCCGTGAAGCTGGTTTCGTCTTTCAAGTCGCTATTGTACTCTTTCTTGCCCATGATTGCGACTGTCGTTGTCGCGAAGGTGCTCCTTTGCTCAATTGGTATGGCTTTCGGGCTCTCTGCGGGCCTATTGTTGAAAGGGCTTGAAATGGTGGGAGTTGAGGTGGATTACGACTCGGTTTACTTCATGGTTGTGGCGATTATCTTCGCGGTGGTGGTCGGGCTTGTGATGCTGTGGGTGCAGGTTAATTGGGTGTTGGCGCCCGTGGTTGTGGTGGCTGAGTCGAGATGGGGGTATGGGCCCTTGAGGAGAAGTGCTGATTTGGTGAAGGGGATGAGAGGGGTAGCATTGTCAATATTGCTGTTTTTCAGCCTCTTGATTGGCTGCCTCGTGGGCGGTTGCTCCACCTTCTTGCTCCATGTAGGCGTGGCTGGCGGGTGGTGGAGCTGGGCAGTCATATTGCAGATGGTGATCAGCTCGGGTTTCGCGACCGTACTGATGCTTCAGAGCGTTGCTGCGGGCGTGGTGCTGTATATGTACTGCAAGGCATTGCACGGGGAGCTCGCCTTCGAGATTGCAGAGGAGTTTGCACAGGACTATGTGAGCTTGCCTTTTGACAAGGAGAAGGTTCCTCATGTTGTTTATGTTGTTTGAGGTTAACGAGAGCACCCCCGAGGTTAGTAGGTTTTCCATAAAAGTGTCAAGTTTGCATTGTAGTTTTCATAATGGACATAGTCTCTGCTTAGTCTTCTAAAGATTTGCAAGTTTTTATGTATGTATATTTAGTCATATGTGTGTATTTGTATAAACTCTTTGCAATGATACCTATGCTCGACCACTGACCTCGGGCTGCTGTCTGTTTTATATATATATATAGTTAAAAGTCTTGTGTTTTCCTTTTCCTCAAGTGACGTATAGAATGTGTGATGATTATCAATGCGTTGGGAACATCTCTATTAAAATGGCTTGCTTAGTGTTCTAAAGATTTGCAAGTTTTTATGTATGTATATTTAGTCTTATGAAAAGATATATTGAAATGCAGTATTTGTATAAACTCTTTGCAATGATACCTTCTGTTTTGTTACGTATATAGATATGGTTAAGTCTTGTGTTTTCCTCTAATGATGTATAGAATGTGTGATTATAATCAATGCATTAGGAGCATCTCTATTCAAATGGCTTGTTTAGTCTTCTAAAGATTTGCAAGTTTTTATGAATGTATATTTAGTCATATGAAAGATATATTGAAATGTAGTATTTGTATAAACTCTTCGCAATGATACCTATGCTCGACTACTGGCCTTGGGCTGCTGCTGTTTTATATATATAATTACCTCTTGTGTTTTCTTCTAATGAGCAATGACATATAGAATGTGTGATGTTTATCAATGCATTAGGAACATCTCTATTCAAATGGCTTGGCCGAATTGTGTTGTTTTTGTCAAAGAATGCCTATTTTCGGTTTATCACCCTTTTTCTTGAGGGATATAGAATTGCGTTTTTCTAGTGCCACACTCACAAATCACAATATAAGGCACACTGCATTGATTTGAATTTGAATTTATAGGTTATGAAAGCTGGATTAATTGCATGACCTTATCATTGAATAATTATGATTTTGTTCTAAAATTGCTGTCAAATAATTGGCGTTATTGGGATGGGAAGGATGCACTAGGTAAATCCCGACCAAGAGGGTGTTTGTAAGAATTGAAGGATGCACTAGGTAAATCCCGACCAAGAGGGTGTTTGTAAGAATTGATCATGCTTCACCCACCTGACTACCTTTTTTGGGATGCCATGGGTGATATATTTGAGTAGAGAGCAATAATACTTTCTAGGAGTGATGTATAACTGACTTTGATGATTTGCTATGCCATTATTTTCTGTGGGGTCTCCCGCTTCTGGGAGGGTTTAAATCATGGTAACTTAACAGTACATAACTTAATAGAACACAGAGGCTAGAGTTTTGCTCACTGCGCATTAGGAGCCCCCTCACTTTGAGAGATTGCTCCCACACCGCCGCGGGTGAGACTCGATCCCTGGTTTCTTCTTCCAAACTTCACCCGACGTTTTTTCTTTTTTGGGGCTTTCACATCTCGAGGGACCGTGGAGTTAATCATGATGACCGGTTGTTATGCCATCCAATCATTATTAAATGGATCATGGTCCACACAATTGTGTGAACCATAAATAGAAAGTACATTTTTAATATACTAAAAATACATTATTTTTATACATAAAGTACATCATTTGAAAGTATATTATTTAAGTATTGAATATACATTATTTTATATATATTATCAAATAATGTACATTCAGTACAAAAATAATGTACTTTTAGTATATTAAAAATGTACTTTATATTTATAGTTCACACAGTTATGTAGACTATGGTTCACACATTAATTTGCCTTACTCGGGTCCACCTTGCGAGGTGAATCCAGGTCCATGTTCACAATTTAAAAACTCTATGTTCACAATTTTAGAACTCTACGTTCACAATTTTTGAACGTTGTATTCATAATTTTTGACCTCTATATTCGCAAATACAGTATTCTATGTTACAATTTCAGAATTCTATATTCGCAAACTCATAACTCTATATTCAATAGTATAAGACAATTTTTGAATCTATATAACAAAATTGTGAATATAAAGTTCAAAAATTGTTAGTAATGTAACTTTGTATATATAGTTTTAAAGTTGTGAACATATAGTTCTAAAATAGTGAACATAAAGTTTTAAAATTGTGAACATGGACCCCAAAGTGGACCCGGGTACATAGCATAATTTGCCTACGAGACTCAATGATGCTTCAAGGTGGGAGGATAGAAGACTTTAGTTAAACACTTGTTAAAATATACTCCCTATCCTACTTTACCTGTCCTATTTACTATTCATTGGTCAAATTAACTCTTTCTTTGTTGCTTATTTTCTTTAGTAATTTTTTTTTAATTTTTAAATTTAACTTTTTGTGTTTAATAGTACTTTTAATATAGTTTTTAAATATATAAATTTTATATATTAATGTTAAACTTAATATTATGAAAAATTAGATTAAAAATAATTTCAAGTTAAGTCTCGTTAAACGAATCAGACAACTAAAATGGAACGGAGGTATAATATTATAAGTGTTGGTATACAACCTAAAATCCTAAATAAGGATGGAATTGAATCTAGCCGAGTCCGACAAAGTTTGAATCCCAACTACATCAAGACATTTTAATAGCTGTGCTAATTGATACATATTTATTAAATAAACAAGAAAAAGCTTAGCACTATGCTAAATAAATACGGAGTATAAAGTTGCTATTTTTCACTTTTAATATTCACTTCCATTTATAAAAATAGTCCAATCAAGAAGAAAATTTAAAAGAACAACATAAAAGAAACTAAATAAAAATTCACAAATATATAAGTTATAAATTATAAATTCAATGGTTCAATTAATCCCAATCACCGAAAAAATGGTGGCAAATTCTATGAGATGGGTATCCCTATCCCTTAACTATACGTACTAGAATTAGGTTGGTTCAATTAAGGGACAAAGTACTAATCAATGATCATATTAGTTTTCCATACATGAGCGGTGTGAACGGTCGTTCACGCCAACCAAAGTGGTTAGACACCTTATTATTGTAACGCCCATGAAACTTTGTTATGCATTTATGAGGTTTGCTTCATCGCTCTAGATCTTTTTAGCACTTGTACATAGCATCCCATAATTGGTAGAATATTCTAGAAATATGTACATATTACACTAGTAGTAGTAGTAGAGACTTACAACATGTTTTGTTCACGGAATGAATTTGGAGGGAATAGGAATATTATTCCACAGAGAATGAAATAGATAAGGAATAGAACAAGAATTGTATTCTATTGTTTGGTTCGCTAAAGAAATAGATTTTATAAATTGTATTTCAATGTTTGGTTGGTTGAAGGAATAGAAATGGAATAAGTTTACATAAATACCTTTATACAAAATAATAATATATATATATATATATATATATATATATATATATATATATATATATATATATATATATATAAAAAAAAAATATATATATATATATATATATATATATATATATATATATATATATATATATATATATATATATTATAGATACACACACATAATTTATTTAAATATATATTTAATGATAGATAAAATTATAATTAATTATATATATACATTTAGAGAAAATTGCCATTTTGGTCCAGTGACTATTGGAGTAGTGTTAATTGCTATCCGCGACTTTCAAAAATATTAATTGCGTACCTTGACTATGCAATTTTTATCAATTTTGGTCACGCCGACCAATTTACCGGCCAATTGTGACCGGAAAAAATTAATAAGCAAAACAATAAGGGTGTTTTAGTCATTTTACTTTTATCTTCTTTCTTCTCCAACTTGAAGCTGCTGCCGTCGTCGACCTGAAGCAATGGTTCGGCAACGTTAACTGGTTCTCCGTTCGGCAATGGTTATCTTCTTGGGACATGGAACACTAACCTAAAATCAATATCTCTTCATTATCTTCACAAAACGTCCATTGAGATCATCATAGCCAAAAAGAGAAGTGAATATTCTCCCTAATTGTTGCGCACTCATGTGTGAATTGGTTATATTACGAACCCCCCATCATTTTTCTCGTTTGAATTAACAACGGATGATAAAAGCAAGCAAGCACGCATTGATTACTCACCGCATAAGCATGGAAAGAATCCAGATCCGGTCCTTCCAGAATCCATAACGGTTTCTGCCGACTGGTAGGCGCTCTTACGAATTGAAGAGGGGCGCAGTCGTGAAAGCTATCTACGATTATAGCGCTACCGTAGAAGACAAGGCGGTAGCTTCAAGTCGGCGGCGGTACAAATTGAATGGAGAAGACGACGGCGATAGCTTCAGGTCGAAGTAGAAAGAAGATAAAGTAAAATGACTAAAACACCCTTATCGTTTGGCCTATTAATTTTTTCCAGTCACAATTGGCCGGTAAATTGGCCGGCGTGACCAAAATTGATAAAAAATGCATAGTCAAGGTACGCAATTAACATTTTTGAAAGTCGCGGATAGCAATTAACACTACTCTAATAGTCATTGGACCAAAATGACAATTTTCTCTATACATTTATATAATACATTATATTTATTAAATATAAATATTAAATAAATTACAGAAGGTATTTTTGATATTTGCAATATAAAAGTTATTCGGAATAGCTAATACCAAAACACTCCTAGGAATGAGCTATTACCAATGAGTTATTACCTTTGCAAAGGTAATAGCTCATTCCTATGAATGTTACTCCCATGACAAAATGACCGAACCAAACAATGGAATAGGTTTATTCCAAAGAATGTTATTCAATTTCTGACCTATTTCATGAACCAAACATGCTATTATAGAATATTCTAGAACCTGGTATAAACCTTATTAGGTTTGTGTAGAAAATTTAAGGAAGGTTCTAGAGAGTAATTAATACCTATATGATTAAATAAAATCTCCACCATTCATTGAGGAGGTAAAATGTATATAAATACCCCTCATGAAACTCATTTGTAAACGACCACTAAAAACCAACCATTCCATGAATCCAAGTTCGTAGTAAGTTTTTGAGTTTTTTCTTATAAGATTCTTGCTTTATGAGGCTGACTTAGCTATCGCTAGGGGAAGAACGAGTCCATGACACTATGCTTTATTGAAAAAGAAAGAAACAAACAATAAAATAAAGAAGGAACTCCATCCACAAGATTCAGCTTAGGGTCATTTATTGAAGAAGAAATAAACAAACAATAAAATAAAGAGAGAACTCCATCCACAAATTACATAAAGAAAAGATATAGAATTGTTAAATTTCTTGGCTGAAACCATCCGAGATCATCCTGATCATCCTGCTGCCCCAGGGTAGTATAGAAATTTAAGAAATGTTCTATAGAATAATTAATAGCAATAGGATTAAGTAATCTTCATCTTTTTCGAACAAAAAAAAAAAAGTAAATAAATCTCCCCCCATTATTGAAAAGGTAGAATAAGTATAAATACGCTGGCCTCATACTTCAGTCCTCTTAATTGGAAAACAAAAGACCACCAATTATAATGACACCCTGATAGGTCAGGGTGCACTAGGTGCTAGGTCAGGGTGTAGGAAATATTTTTGCAAAATTGCTCACAGCACTGCTAACAATCATTCAACATAACTTTAATTAGTTACTGCGAGTTCAAATCTTCCTCCTGAGTACACCCAACAACACAAAATTGTCCCTAGCATTTCTGATGAAGAAACAACACCCTACCCAACCCCTCTCAAACTTACAACTGAAAGGTTTTGTCTAATAAGGAGATAAAAAGTTTTGTCTAATAAAACATAAAATAGGGTTTTCATCTGACATATTCCAAACCTGTCATTTTCATTTGGGAGACAAAACATTTGTGGTGCAAACAGTACTACTGTAGGAAGACATTTGGGGTTTCTGCTGCAATGATGGTTTGCAGCTATTTAAGGTCCTTCACCTCTCACTGCTCAAAACATTCAGTCTCATACACCATCCAGAGAGTATAGAGTAGAAGTGAGAGAAAAATCAGTTCATTTAAGCAAGCAGTTCAAATAGTTCAGAATGATTCAAACTACAACATCAACTATGGCTGGAGGTTAGATCCTATATGTTTCAGTTTTATTCTTACAGTTGGTATCAGAGCAAAAATATAATCTCTGCCTAGTTATTTGTTTGAATATGTATGCAGTTGAATATTATTATTCTGTTAAATGCATACATATATTTATGCTTTGCGATTTTTCCGTATGTACATATATATCTGGATTTCATATGTGTATATACATACACGAATTATTTTTTTTTCGAAATATAAAGAAAAATAATTTTGAAATAAAGTTATAAAAATAAATCTACTGCCTTCCCTTCATCGGAGTGTTCGTCGGATCTTTTGGTTGTTATCGACGTGCCGGCAACCTCTGTAGTCGACGGTGGCTGGAGTCACGAACGGCGACGGCGGATCTGGTTTTGGCGACGAAGTTGCTCTCCGTGGTCGGTGGTGGTGTGCGTCGGCAGTGGCGACGGCGGTGGCGCTGGCCGGCGGCCTCTTCCTCCGCGTCTCTCTCTCCCTCTCCGTTTTTCTTTTCTGTTGAAAGCTGCTGCAGTGCTGCGTATTGTTAATCATTTAGGAATGCTAGCCTGCTAGGTTTGCTTCTGGCAGATGGAGTATTATGGCTGAATTGAAGATGGAGAACAAGATATTAAGGTTTATGGGCTTGGGCCAATATTATAATGGCCTATTTTTATGGTTTATAGGCTTGGGCCTATTTATTATTGAACTAGATGAAGAAAATGATGATGGATTATAATTGATTGGGCTTTCTTTTATAATTTTATGGGCCTATTTGGACTATTTATGCTTGTTGTAAATTTTGGGCCCATCTAATTTGAGGATTGGATTAATTTTCCCAATTTCTTGGACGAACCTAATTTCTAAAATTCTTATTATAATTGGGCCCATTTGGTTTGTGTAAGACATTTGGTTTTGTTTTATATTTTGTGCTCATTATAATTATAAAAGGGCCTATATTTGTTATTTGGCTAAATTAAGTGAACAAGATTGTTGGATTATTTATCTTGGACCAAATTAGACCCATTTCGGTCAATCCATCAACTATTAAAAATTGTTTAGGCCTATTTAGTTTATTTAAAGTATATGGATCGACTTTAAATTCTAGGCCTATATAATTTTGAGTTATTTGGACTTTTTGTTCTTGGGTTACTTATATATTTACCTACATCATTTGGACTTCTTCTATCCTTAATTGTTCAAAATTAATTCCTTTTTAATTTATTATTAAATTATATTCAATTTTGAGCAAATATTAAGTTTACATTTGCGATGTGAATTTTAATTTAATATTGAGAGTTATATTAAATTGCTTTCAGTATTGCAATTTAATTATGAAGTATGAGTTGATAATATGCATAATCTGAGCATGCTATAAGTATATTTGTTGCAATAATTATTTGACTGTTATAATTATTCCTTTAGAAAAGCATGTTCTTTAAGGATGAATTTAGAGCCTTCTAGGTCTGAATTAAATGTTTATTATGCATGATTTAGTGCCTTTTAGGTGAATTTAGTGCATTTAAGGATAGATTAAGCATATTATTACTCTCCAGTTGTGTCTATTTAAAGGGCACATTAAAGAACCCAAGAAAGTTCACCCCATTAAAAGCCTTATCCATAGGTGAACTCACAATCTTATAGATCTCTCAAACGATTTTACTTCAAATATGAGAACGCATGAATTAGGGAAGTTTCTTGGGGAGGAATACTAGTTATATGGCCCTGGCTTAAAACGCCTTGCTGGCTGAAACTGCCATAGTGCCTTCAGCCATATTGCTACTAGTCCCCTTGCGACGCTACTCTGTCTAAGGAGTTGGTTTTTAAAGGAGCCTTAGCACCTACCAACTTTCCTGGGAGTATACCTAATGATTGTCTATCATAATTTGGTTTAATTGGTTTGTTAGGCTCTTGATTAATTAAAGAGTAGCCACAGCATCTTTAATTGACTAAAAATTATTAAGTTTAATCACATAAAGATCGGCAATAATACGTCTAGTGATCTTATAATTTTAATTAATTGAGGAGTAGCCACAGCATCCTTGATCAATTAAATTTATATATTAAGTTGTTAGATCACATAAAGTTTTAGACGTATCAATTGTGATTAATTATATGTAATATAATGAAATTTAGCCCACATGCAATTTTGTTATATTTATATGGTTAATCAGGATAAAATATCAAGTTATGATCATAATTTCGCCCACAGGCAATTATGTATCGGCATATAGTTTGATAGTTTTGTTATTAAGGGTGGAAAAATCAAATCAAAATCGTACCCATTCTGTTTCCACCATTCAGCCTGATGGATTCATTGTGCGTAAAAATTTTGCCCACAGGCAATTTTTATGGCATACGAATCTATCTTTTGCATAACTTACATTGGTAACAATATGCACTTCAGTCTCTCTCTCTCTCTCTATATTTTGCCTCGAAAATTTTAACCAAGCCTTTATTTCCTTACAGCATCTCAATCTCTTAATCATACAAATCTGAACATTGAAGTTCCAAAACTTAGGGGTTACAATTATAAAATATGGAAAGAAAGAATTCTCCTTAATTTAGGGTGGAATGACTTAGACTATGCTATACATAATGAGAAACCAGCGGTCCCCACTAAAGACAGTACCCAAGATGACATTGTGTTATATGAGCGATGGGATATGTCCAATTCGCTCAGTACAATGTATATCAAGGTGAAAATATCTGATGGGATTCGAGGTTTTATTAGTGAAAAGCATAAATATGTCCGAGCATTACTTAAAACTATTGACGACCAGTTCGTCACTTTAGAAAAGTTTTTCGCTAGCACCCTTATTATGAGATTTTCTTCTCTCCGCCTCACTTCCGTTAAAGGTGTGCGTGAGCACATCATAGAATTACAGGACATCGTGGCTCAACTCAAAACTCTTGGGGTAGACATGGCAAATGATTTCGTGGTGTAGTATGCTTTGAATACCCTACCATCACCATATCAACCCTTTAAAATTTCTTATCACACACATAAGGGAAAATGGTCTATTTCTGATTTAATGACCATGTGTGCTCAAGAAGAAATAAGATTGGTGAATGAAATGGGTGATAGTACCATGCTGGCTACAGCACACAAGAAATCTAAATCTGGCAAATCTTTGGGTTCCACTTCAAAAGCTAAGCGGAAAAACAAAATTCCTTCTCAAGATAGCATAAAGAAGGTGCATAAGTGTTTCTTCTGTAAAAGGAAGGGGCACATGAAGAAAAATTGCATCAAGTGGATCAAGAAGAAAGGTAATCTATCCTCATTCGTATGTCATGAATCTAGTATGTCAAATGTTAATACTAATTCATTGGTGGATTGATTATGGTTAAACTATCCACATTGCAAATTCTTTACAAGATATGCAAAATTTGAAACAACCAATGGGAAGTAAGTGAACCATCTTATATGGAAACAAGATGGGCTCACCAGTTGAAGCAATTAGGACTTATACTTTAGTATTAAGAAAATGGATTTGTTTTGTAAATGGTTTGATTAGACCTTTTATATATCTAGTTTCTCTAGAAACTTGGTTTCAGTTTCAAGCCTTGTACCATTTTGATTCCAATTTAAGTTTCACAGCAAGTATTTTCAATTGTTTCACAATTCTACTTGTATTGGAAAAGGTACATTGTTTAATGGTCTTTATCATATTCTCTTACAAAACAATCCAATTTACAATTCCTTAAATGCTGAAACTACTACCAAACGTTGTAGTATTAACAAAAATTCCTCAATGTTATGACATCGGAGATTATGATATATCTCCCTTGAGCTTATTAAAAGATTAGTAAAGGATGGAGTACTTTCTACTCTAGACTATACTAATTTTGAGACTTGTATTGACTACATTAAGTGTAAGCAGAAAAACAAGTCAAAGAAAGATGCCAATAGAAGTTCAACATTGTTGGAAATTATACATACTGACATATATTGTCATGATATGGATATTCATAGTCAGAAATATTTCATCTACTTCATTGATAAACTTTTAAGATTTACTTATGTGTATTTACTTCATAAATAAGTATGAAGCATTGGATGTCTTTAAATTGTTTAAAGCTTAAATTGAAAACCAATGCGAGAAGCAAATACAAATAGTTAGATCTGATGAGGGATGTAAATATTATGGTAGATACACAGAAACTTAACCCAAAGACAATTAGTGCTTTCTTTTTTGGATAAGCACAATCTTCTAAGGGTTATAAGTTTTATTGTCCATCACATACTACTAGAATTGTGGAATCAATTAAGAAGTGCTTAAGTTTCTTGAAGATGACTTAATTAGTGGGAGAGATCAATTTAAGAACTTAGTTCCTACTTTCGATCATTTCGCCTCTCACCCTTTATGCCATCCAATAGAGTTGTACTTATGCGCAGTATTCCTTCATTATCTTTTGCGGTCATAAAACTCACTATTGATATTCCACAAGTTGTTGAAACTCAATCAATTCAGGATTTATAGTAAGTTCCTGAACCGATGTAGATTTAACCAATTCAAGAACTGTCCTCAGTTCCTGAAGAGGTAGTTGCCCCGCGAACTTTTTCAAGGTTTCAGTGGTTCAATATTAAAGATAATCTAATCGGGTATGACGTTAAACATTACCTAGTTACTATGTACCGTATCTACAATAATTTGACATTAGAGCCGAAAATGATCCTGAAATATTTTCACCAATCATGAATTATTCATAATCTAATTTGTGATAAGAAGCCGTGAAAGATGAAATGAATTTCATCAAGAGTAACGAAGTTTGGAATCTTGTTAAGTTACCTAATGGGGCTAAGGCTATTGCCTAAAAGAGATTCATTAGGTAAATTAAGAGATACAAGACCAGGCTTGTTGCTAAGGGATTCACTCATAAAAGAAGGTATCGATTACAAGGAGACTTTTTCTCCTTTATCAAAGAAAGATTCTTTTCGAATTATTTTGGCTTTAGTTGCACATTTTAATCTTAAGTTGCAACAAATGGATGTGAAAATTATATCTAGAATAGGAAGTTTTATGTAACAATCTATAGGTTTATCTTCTAGAGGTGGTGAGAATTTAGTATGTAAGCTTAATAAATCCATATATGGCTTAAAACAAACCTCCCGCCAATGGTACATTAAGTTTAATAGGGTTATTTCTTCATTTGGTTTTGTTGAAGATCCCTTTAATCATTATATATACCAAAAGGTCAGTGGGAGTAAAATTTGGTTCCTTATTTTATACGTGGATAATATCTTACCTGCTACTGGAGATAGGGAATACTTCATGACGTGAAACAATTTCTTTCTAAGAACTTTGATATGAAGGATATGGGTAATGCATTTTATGTCATTTGCATGAAAATTCATAAGGATAGATCCCGGGACATAGTGATCTATCGCAAGAAACCCATATAGACAAAGTTTGGGAAAGATTCAGATTTAGAATTGTTCACCAACTCTAGCTCCCATAACAAAAGGAGATAAATTAAGTTTGAATCAATGTTCTAAAATTGACCTGGAGAAGTCCATGAAGGACATTCCATATGCTGAAGCAGTTGGGTGTCTTGGATACATTCAAGTATGTACAAGACCGAACATTGCTTTTGGAATGTTATGACGATACCTGCATAATCCAGGCATAGACCACTAGAAAGCTGTAAAGGAATTTTAAGATATCTCAAAGATACTAATATATATATATAAGCTTGGGTTTAGGAAGACGAATATCTTAAAGATGTCATTGGATATTCTAATGCGAACTTTGCTGGCTATGTTGATTCTCAAAAAAAAAAAAAAAAAAATCAACTTTAGGGTACATATTTATTATGGTCGGTAAGGCTATATCATGGAAAAGTGTTAAACAGTCTTTAATAATTACTTCTACCATGAAAGCCAAGTTCGTTTTCATATTTTGAGGCCATTTCATAAGGTGTATGGCTTAAGAATTTCTTCTCTAGGCTTAGAATTTTTGGATTTTGTATCTAAGCCATTAAGAATCTACTGCGACAACTCAACTACAGTTTTCCTAACTAAGAACGACAAAAGTGAGAGTCGAATTAAGCACATCGACATAAAGTTCTTAGCTATAAGGAAGCGTGTTAAAAAGTGAATTGTGGTCATTGAGCACATCAGTACTGAGTTGGTAATAACATATTCCTTGACTAAAGGCATGCCTACAGTTAAATTCAAGGATATTGCTGAAAGATGGGACTTTCACCCATTTTGTAATATTGTATATACATACAGTTTTAATGAATGAAATTCTTTCGCATTCAGAAATTTTCTCATAAAGTGTGTACACTCTAAATTCATTGAGAAAATATTTCAGTTGGACTTGAAATAAACATATGGTTTATTTCATAAAGTTTTTTAGTTTCCTAATTAAGAGCTTGAAGGCAGTTTGCATTTGATCATAATGGATATTATTCGCACTAATGAAAACATATCATTATGGTTGGTGTTATTCTATTCTTTAAGTTTAATGTTTGCACCAAGTGGGAGAATGAAAGGTTTTGTCTAATAAGGAGATAAAAAGTTTTGTCTAATAAAACATAAAATAGGGTTTTCATCTGACATATTCCAAACCTGTCATTTTCATTTGGGAGACAAAACATTTGTGGTGCAAACAGTACTACTGTAGGAAGACATTTGGGGTTTCTGCTGCAATGATGGTTTGCAGCTATTTAAGGTCCTTCACCTCTCACTGCTCAAAACATTCAGTCTCATACACCATCCAGAGAGTATAGAGTAGAAGTGAGAGAAAAATCAGTTCATTTAAGCAAGCAGTTCAAATAGTTCAGAATGATTCAAACTACAACATCAACTATGGCTGGAGGTTAGATCCTATATGTTTCAGTTTTATTCTTACAACAACACACTTGATCTTCACCCACCCCTTTGCTAGTCTATTCCAGCATGACTTAACCACAATTTTTTCACAACCAAAGCTCTTAGCCTTCTTTGTGTGTCCAGTATAGTGGAAAAGGGTCCCATTGAATCCATTCCCATTATACTTTAATGCATTAGGAACATCTTTATTCAAATGGGTCTTCTAAAGATTTGCAAGTTTCTATGAATATATATTTAGTAATGTAAAAGATATATTGAAATGTAGTTTTTGTATAAACTCTTTGCAATGATACTTTCCTCTAGTGACGGGTAGAATGTGTGATAAACAATTTACGTAAGCTAGCTTTAATTGGATGAGTTCAGAATTTTGCTTTCTTTTAATGTGCTGCCTTTTATAGTTTAATGCTCCAGCTGAAACCAATAAAATGGTATATTAAAAACAAACTGGGTTAATTAACTCGTACGGTTATAAGTAGAAAAAGATTTACAAGTAATACCGGATCTTTGTTCAATGTTTATTAATAGTTAAAATAACATGATAAAATTAACAAAACTAAGGTCCTTCAACTCCATGTAAATGAATGATTAATTGCTCTAAAAGCCTGCGTGGACCATCCAATCTTTGAGGGCTCCACTCGATATGAAAATAACAATTGGGTAGGGTTATAAAACCAATATTGCATTACATATCACTAGTAATCTAAATGTTATCGGCTCGGGGATTTGTCCTTCTGTGACCCTTCAACAAAATGAATGTACACATTAAACTGAATACATCAAACCACTCCATTATGTTCGGTTCATGCTGCCCCCACAGACAACTCAATTTATTCATTAGTGATAGATTGTGGGAGTTACACCATCATTATACCATAAGCTTAGCAGTTAGCACTATGCTAAATTTTAAAAAACAAATTTCCTATATTCTCTTTTAATATTTACCATTTTACCTCCTACAAATGGTCCAATCAAGAAGATAAAAATTTAAAAGAATAATATAACAATATTAAATAAAAATTTACAAATATATACGTTACAATTTACAAATTATAAATCTATGGATATCTTTAGAGTCCTAGAACGGTGAGCAGATAATGTTTTTTTTTTGGGGTGTTCCCTCCCATTAATAAAAAAAGGTATGTAATACTCCATAATAGTTTATATTGTTAAATATATAGCTGTTTCATTTGTTAATAAATAATTGTAATATACGAGGAAAAACAAGCTGTATGTAAAAGTTTAGAATTATTATTATTAAATGCACCACCAAATCTTGGACCACTCCACTTGATCTAAATTGGGTTGGGCTAGGCACCAATATTGCATCTTCATATCACAAATTCTGGCACTAAAATAAATTGAGGAAACATTCTCTGCTGCAGTCAAACCCTAAACCCTAAACCGAAACCGAACCGAAACTGAAATAAACCGAACCGAAAACCGAAATGCCCACCCCTAAATCTATATATCCACCCCTTCTCAAGTTCTCATAGCAAAAATAAAACACAATATTTTTACTCTCCGCAATAGTTATTGTGAGTTTCTTTCGTCACTCAAAACAGAATATTTACATTTTCAAATCTGATATTTACAGAAAGAATGCATATATATATATAGAACAGCATTGCAAATTGCATATCTTGAGAGGATTCACAACTCTTTCCATTCAATCCAGCCTCCCTAAACTACTCTGTTTGTATTGATCAATGTATGCATTTCACCCCCACCCCTCTATAATTTATAGCTGAATAAATTAAAACCTGTCTGTATATCATGACAAAAGTATCTATCCCAAAAGGACTTCCATCTTTGACTTTGATTAAATGGTAAAATACTTCACTTTGTTCAATTTGCAGCCTCCACAGGTATCATGTAATTTGTTCTTCCTTGAATTGCAGGAGTGCAGCCTGATTATCAAGTGCAGGGTTGTGCTGCCTCAGCTGTAACGCGGGGGCGTTATTGGCTGTGTTGTGGCTGCTATTCCTAGCTGCTGGTACATCGTGGTTATGCTTACCCTCGTATGTTGTTATGACAGCTTTTGGATCACTTGCAAGCCTTTCGACGTGCTTTCGCACATTGCATCCAGCAGTGGTACATTTATAGTAGCTCCTTCAAAAAGTACACAAATGATTTTAAGCAATATTATGAATTCTGGGGCTTAGGATTAGTCTAGAGTAAGCTGAAAACCTAATGTATCAAAAACATTGAAAATAGAAAGGACTAATGGAAACATAACTAGAGTAACTCATTACTGGTATCTGCAAACATATATATTACCTTGGAAAAGGGTTCCCTTTAACAACTTTCTGGCCATATTTTCTCCACCTATATCCATCCTCTAAAAGATCAACTTCACTAGTAGTCTGAACGACGATCTTTGGTTCTGTCACTGTCCGATGTGATGTTACTGGCTCGGGGATCTGCCCTTCTGTGGCCCTGTACAGATTAAAAGCTTTTAGGATGCACAAACTGAATACATCAAATTATGTTGTCTTTAAGGGAAATGAGACGGACCTACGCTTTGATTCACGTTCATCATCATCTTCCCTTCCATCCATCCTAGCTTCTGCATCACTCACCTTTTCGCTTTCACTAGATCCAGACATGTGTTCTTGAGTAGCCAGGCTAGATTCTTGGTCCTTCATTGGTAATGATTGAAAGGGAACTCCATCCATCAGATTCAGTTCAGAGCTGCCTTGAAGGCCATTTTGATTTCCAGTATCCTTCGCCCCCTTTCGGGGTTGAGGTGGCTGATGATTGTGCTTGCCCTTGTATATAATCTCGGTTATCTGACCATCAAGAGAACGCTCAACCTTCTTCTTCACCGGACAATTTGGATGAGTACACTTGTAATAACTCCTGGGAAACTCGCCCCCCTTGATTGGCTTCTGCCCATACTTTCTCCAGTTGTAACCATCATCAGCAGGCTTGTCAACAGGAAAAGAACAAGGTTCTGATACATTATCAGAATGTGAAACATTAGAAGATGATTCTTTAATGCTGTTATGATCTCTACCAGGAAGAGGCATCTGAAGCTGAAAAAACTGGGGTGCAGGAGGCAAAGATGAAGATGGGTGGTCAGATTGAATGCAAGGTTGAGCTGTGAGCTGAGCAAGGGCTTGGTGATGAGATATTCCAAAATGGCCCTGTATGATCAAAAGCAGACATAAACAAAGAGAGTTATGTTACTGATTGAAAGACAATCACTCAATTGCATTATATTAGTATACATGTTGCTCACACGGACCATTCAGCTGGTTCTTGGGTGATAGATTGTGAGAGTTACACTCATCATTATACCATGAACCAATTACACTAGGTTCATTTTTAGTATACTAAATGTTCATTTTCAATATATTAAATATTCGTTTTTTGAACGTTCATTTTTAGTATGTTCAGTGTAGCGCCCATTGAACTTTGTTAAGCATTTACGAAATTTGCTATTTCGCTCTAGAGGTTTCTTGCACTTGTACATAGCATCTCATAGTTTGTAAAATATTCTAGAGGCATGTACATAGCAACTAGAGGTTGTAGAGATGCTTAAAACATTCTAGAATCTTAAAAAATCTTCAAACTTGTATAGAGATTTTGATAGATTCTGGAGAATAAATCCTAGCTCAAGAAAAATCTCTGTGAGTTCAATTGCGTTCTAATGAGTCATGTAATCATATTATTTAAATAGAATTGAAGTCAACTGATTTTAGATTTGATCAAAACAAACTGCAGTAATTAAACTATAATACACAGAGTGAAAAAGAAATGGAAATTTTGTAAAATAACCTGGCCGGGAGAATCCAGCAAACTGGCAGGACTTAAACCCGGCGGTATGGTAAACATTGACGGTTGAGTTATTGCCGAGCCGTTATGCCTGAAAACTTCCTCCTCCTTTGAATTAGGATCCACTCTCCTCGCCGGCGGTTGCTGCCGAGCTCCGGGAGAATCCATGGCACCGGCCAGCAGCTGAGAGAATGAGCGGCACTCAGAATCCTGATCATTCTCGCCGAACAAACTCGATACGAGAGTCATCGGCCCTGGACTCACTCCGCCGGTGAATATTGGACTCGGCGGCGGCAAGGTAATACTCGGCCGCGCCGAAGCCAACCTCAACGACGACGACTTCGACGCTCGTCCCGCGTGATTCTCCGCCATTAATTCCGCTAGCTTCTGACTCTTACATACACCAAATACCTCTTCTTCTTCTTCTTCCTTTTTCGTGCCTGAAATATGTGTGCTCTGAAAGCTAAGCGGTTTCTTCTGGAGCGTTGTGTTGTGCAGAGGATCTGAAAGCTTTCAGCGAAAAGTCCACGCTGCAGATACCGAAATGCGAAATGGAGAGAGCTTTTCTTCTTGTTCTGTTCGCAGATTTAAACCAAAAAAATGGATATAAACTTTTTACCATTGTGCCCCCAAACGTCTTAGAAGTGTCGGGTTGACATTCTAATCTAAATGTTCAGACTGCTTCAGAGTGTTCTATTAATCTTTTGGAGAGTTAATTCCATTTTTGATCTACAGGTGACATTTTACTATTAATTTTTTTTTTATCAAAATATTCATAATTGATTCTAATATTATTGTGACATGACATTTTTTATCCTTCGTCGATAAAATCGTTAAAATCTCATTAAATACAAATGTATTTTGATCATTTTTATACAAAGTGAGTTGACCACGCTATATTTTTATGTTTTTTATTTTTTGGAAAAAAAAATCTGTAATTGAAGATCGAAATACTTTTGTATTTAACGACGTTAAAATTGTTTTGTTGATAGAGGACTAAAAATGTCACATCAAAATAAATCAAAGGGTTGACATCATGCATGCGTAAGCATTACCGTCCTTGCCGAGTTGGATAAAATAGTCAGAAAATTGGGCTACTTGTTTTTCTAATTAAAGGGCATGACAAATGACAACGAACATATTGGTATTAAATTAGGCAATTTGATATTTATTTATTTCTTTGAGTAAACAATGGAATAAAGATCGATAAAACAATTTTTAAGATTCGAGGTGTTGTGTGAACACATGTAATATTTTCTATATATTTTTAAATATTATATTTTAATTAAAAATATTATATATTTCACGTGAGACGATTGTACACACGATTTATTCGATCAACATTTAAAATCACTTTTAGTCATCGACTATAAGATAATAACAATAACCAATGTTAATTTTTGACTATTCCGACTTTGTGGTCATATGACATAATTCTATTAGAGACAATAATAAATTTGTAATTTCTCACCTCACAACTATAATTTATGCACTTTGTAGTGTATGAAGGCAATCAAAATCGTTGTTTGCACATGTGGACAAGAGTGACTTTTTGAATTTAGAAATGAGGTAGGGTTTCTCACTCCAATAATTGATTGGTTTGTTTTTTTTTAATGACTATTAGACAAGTATCATTCACTATACTTAATGTAAATTTGTCGAATGTTATGACAAATGATCAAATGTGTCAGACATAACAATTAATGGACTAACATTGGTCATTCATATAGTTGATGACTAAAAGTGGTAATGTCACTAAAAATGAAAAATCAAAAGTGAAATTAGTATTAATTTTTAATATGCCCAAGTTAATTACGAGCAATAATGACTTAAGTTTGAGTTTGACAGCAAAACTTTAAGCAATATTTTATGATTTTTTTCTCAGATTGAGTTGGAGAGTGGACTAACATATTAGCCTGTCTATAAACTAAACGTAGCCTTGCTGGCAGAAGATTTGCTAAACCAATTTGGGAAGGTATCACCATATAATCATATATGCATGAAATTGGGAGGATTGTCACTGCCAAACTTGTTGGGCAAACTCACACTTCAATAATGAAACTTTTTGGGCAAATTCACACTTCAATAATGAATGCATAACATCCTAATGGGTAGATAAACATCATGCAAGACTCACCTAAACTCTCGTTATAATAAAGTTAGTGGTTGTGGGTAAAACAACATTGATAGCTCTCCACAAAAAAGTCCTCCATTTGGAGGCTTTGGTTTACCATAGTTTGCCTCCATTTATTATTATTATTATTATAATAAAAGACTATAACATGCTTTTTAACAAATATAATCTATTTTATAAATGTTAGAATAAAATTAAATAGTCCTATTAAATAACATAAAAAGAACTAAATAGCACATAATTAGAACCAAATACTCACAGAAGACATCAAAATTCAAACTCATAGAATCCTAAAAATTAGGATATAAATATATCAAAACAAATAAAATCCCTAGAAAAAATTCTTCAACATCCGAAGAAATTCATCAACAAAGTTGATCTACAGTATAAATACTAGAGCCAACCACCAAAAGTTTTTGAGTTATAAATCTCTATTCTAGTTCTTTGGTCCAATATCCTTCAGGGCACAGATCTGCTCCTCACCCATTGCAGACATCACAGACACAACAAGGTCCTTCCCCTCATTAAATCCATCCTTGATCTACACAGTTAAAAACATAACAGTATTTAGAAACAATTTTTAGTAATTAGAATACACTTCTTACAAAGTAGGAGGCAGGTATACCTGTGTAAGTAGAGAATCATCAGTTGGAAGCCTGAGATCATCCTTGGTGTTACCATTCTCAGTCAGCAAACTCACCTACAACATTTAACAAAATATATATTATTTTAAACTCACTAAAAATGAAAATTTACTAAAGCAAAAAAAATCAGTCAGTCTAGACATACAAATCCATCCTCTGAGATATCAATAAGCTGATAATCTGTACGGGCAACATGGGGAACCTGCAATAAAAACCAATTTTTTATAACTTTATAACAAAGACCCACAAAACAGCAACAAACAAAAATTGTAGAAACAAAAATTGTAGAAAGGTACAACACAGTTTTTAGCACATATTAGCACATATTAACAAAGAACACGAAACAGCAACAAACAAACAAAAAAGTGCATACATCACAGTTGTGAACAGTTTTTAGCACATATTAGCACATATTAACAAAGAACACGAAACAGCAACAAACAAACAAAAAAGTGCATACATCACAGTTGTGAGAGGAGGGAACAATATCTTCAAGCTTCTTAGCAGTAAAGATGTCGATCCCAACAAAGTGACACTTTGCATGACCGTGCTTGCCAGTCTTGGATGTGGAAACCTCAACAACCTGGAATAGACCAAATAAGGATTAACCCATAGCAAAACCCAATGAAATTATTTATTGAGTTTATGCAAACACATGATAAAGATGTTCAATATATGTAAGCAGCAAAACATATCTTATGCAATGCCCAAAATAGTAGGATAACATTACTAACATCAATATATATTAATCTAAGAGGACAGCCAAGTTGGTCAAGCTGAGTAGCTTGGTAACCCCAAGGTTCCAAAGTCACCAGTGGGAGTTGCCTATTAACAATCGATCCAAAAATATAGTACATATTAACCTAACAAATAATTTTCTTACTATTACTACTTTTCTGTTGTTTTTAAAAAAGCAAGTTTGTATCTGCTCAAAAACAGATTACACCAAATTTTGCTTAACAAAGGTAGCAGCATACAGTTCTTACTATTACTACTTTTCTGTTGTTTTTAAAAAAGCAAGTTTGTATCTGCTCAAAGCTAAATACTAATTTACTTATAACAGATTACACCAAATTTTGCTTAACAAATGTAGCAGCATACAGTTTCAATAGATTAGACTAACTCAACCAATATTCAATAGTTTCACTAAACCTTGGGCTACACTTCCCTATATTCATAATAGAAACCATTCAAAATATACTACACTATCTACCAGGGATCTAATAAGTAATAACAAAGCTCAAAGGGAACATTAATTCAGAACTAAAAGCAATCATTAAAGTCATAAGGAACTACCATGCCAGATCTAAACACAAAAGGCAACCGCAGTTTCAGATTCAAACAGACAACTAAACAGGAAAACCGCTACAGCTAAATTTCTAGAACAAATCAGATAGGTTTCAATTCTCCGAGAACTGAGGATATCAATTCAAATACAATTATGAACTACCACAACTACATACTAGTAATAACATAAACAATCGCCGTCAATACAGCACAAACATGAGATCTATGATCAACAAACATGCAGAAGCGAATTCAAACGAGAATAAGACGTAGAAAGAGAGACCTTGCAGGGGCGATTTTTGATGACAATGTAGCCGTTCTTACGGATAGTGCCGGCCTGCTGAGGATAGGTCTTGGAAGCTCCGGCGTCGGCCTTGGACTCGAAATGGTGCTCCTCGTCCGACATGTTTTCCGAGCAAGAATCCGGCGAGTAAGGCAGAGAAAACGGAGGAGGGAGTAGGGGGTGAGGAGGCGATGCAGAGTACGAGCACGTGTTCGCCTTTTATATACTGTCTCCAGTATTCGAGGTTGAAGAGGAGAATAGGGTTTTCGAAATCAGGTGGAACACTACCAGAGGTGCATATCTGACGTGGAACCTTGGCCGTTGATCTTGGGGTAGCTGTCTACGGCCAGATATTCCTTTTGCCCTTTTGATTCTGCGTAGAAATGACGCAGGCAATATCCGACTCTAATATTTATATTGGTCCCACAATTTTTTTTTCACTTGTTTTTGGTTAACATTTTTTTAAAATAATTTTTCAAGGGATTTTTTTTATATTGAAACATAAAAATCAATAGTAGAACTTCAAGCTATGAATTGAATCTGAACTAGTTGATAGAATACCAGAAGTTACATGCACCAAAAAAAAACCCTCACTACTACGCATGAATGGTAAACTACACTAAAACGATTATATGAACCTATTTAGTAAAATAGTTAGCCTATCAGTATATTTTGCCTTGTTTGACCACTATTAATTGCTTGACTTGGTTAAACAACTAATATAAGTATTTGATTAGTTAATGTAATAGCTTATTGTTTCAAAAGGCTAAAATTCAAAAAGCTACTCAAAGCAATTTTTCAATTAGCTTTTCGAGAAAGTCATTTTGCATATAATTAGATATCAGCTAACAGCTAATTTACCAAATATTTTTTTACAATTAGCCAATACTATTAACTAATCAAATTCACTAATCCAATCAGCTAACAGCTATCAGCCAACAACTATTTAACAAACACCTTCTATGATCCTATATACAACATGCTCGATCGAAAATTTATTAACAATAATATAACTCATACATTAGCATTTTAGAACGATAATCATGCTCCACTAACTTGACAATTTCTTTCAGAGCTATTTTGTTCTAACTTTGATATTAAAAGTTTGGGTTAATTTCTAAAATGGTCATCTGACTATGACCTTTTCTCAATTTAGTAACTCGACTTTCAATTGCACCCAATGTAGTCCTCCAACTATTGAAAACTAAGCCAAAATGATCTTTCATTAGTTTTTTCGTGAAATAAACGTAAAAGACAAGGGTAAAAAGGGAATTGCAATTGTTCACCCTACCGGAGTGTCTTCTCGATCTGCAAGTGGTCCAAACAGTTCGGTTGTTCCAGTGGTGCCGCCTGTGAGTCAAGGGCTTGAGACTGGCGCTGGAGTGTCTTCGCGATTTGTAGAGATGAAATAGGTGGACGAAGAAGCTGATATTTCATTTTTTTCTCTCATTTTTTACGACCAACTAACGAAAGATCATTTTAGCTTAATTTTCAATAGTTGGAGAACTACATTTGGTGCAATTAAAAGCCAGTTACTAAATTGAGGAAAGGCCATAGTCGAAGGACCATATTGAAAATTAACTCTTAAAAGTTTCAAAGCAAACACCAATAAATGTAAGGGGAAAATGACATTTTTCATCCTTAAATTACGGAAAAAATATTAGTTTTCGGTCATCAATTATTTACAGAGTAGCTTTTTTTTTTATTTTTATTTTTATGAAAATGATAACAAAATTGAGAGACAAAAAAATGTTATTGAAGTGTTTTTTTTCTAATATGAAGTGTAATTTTTTTTTTCTAAATCTTTTTATTATTGTTTAGTTTAAGTTGTATTTTACTTTTTACATAGTGTTGAATTAACACACACACACATATATAGTGCTGATTGATATGGAGTACTAAATTAAATACTACAAAAAGTTAAAAGTATAAATTATTTGAGTTAAATTTTGCATAAAATTGAACCGAGAAATTAGATGGAATGAATAAAAAATAAAAATAAAAATTATCTATACAATTTGTAATTGAAAGTTTGGAGTTATCTTTTGATACAAAAATACTTGATATAAATAAAACGAGTGAGACATGTTATTATTATTTGATGGTATGCATTGAATAATCACGTGTTTTTGTAATAGCTCCCGAACTAAAAAAAAAAAAAAAGATAAATCAATATATAAATCATATTATATCATATTAATCTAATGCAATCATGCAAAGTTCATTTTCTTTACACCTCCACTTTTTGTTTAAGCCAATCATATTAGACAAAAGGTGCAAAAATAATTTTCCAATAAGAATACCATTAACCCTAACAACTAATGACATGACATGATTTAAAGAACCCAACCACCGAAAGTCGAGTTTACTGGCAACTTTCCATGTTGGGGGCACTTTATCCTTTGCAATACATATACTTAACCTGTTAAAAGTTCATTAATATATTACATTAGTTATAATCTTTTAAATATTATTTTATCATTTTATGCATACAAGTTGATTACCTTTGCTATTTTGTTAGATTTAATTGTATATATTAAAAATTGTTTTCTTCCCCTTAAAGTTCTATTTTCTAAAAAAATTATACTTACATGTTTAACGAGTTATTATGTCATGTGACACGTTTATTTTTTAAACTAGTTTCAAAATCATATTTGTGTAAAAACTTTAACACATTAAGTTTGACAAGTCATGCTTGTGTTATTATTGTGTCAACCCATTAATGAACCAGTGAGTAAAATCATTCTGTACTAAAAAAGATTCTAAATACTAAATAGCATTAATTAGTGGCAAGCTCATATTTCTACAATCACCCATATCTCATTTTCTATGAGAGAACAAGAGAGAATTTGTTTCTAAAAGCTTTGGCTACGAATCCTACGATTAGAGAGCAAAGCATTTTTTTAATAAATGACAAATTTACATTGTTCGAATCACAACCTTAAACCGTGTGCCTCCAAACAAAGAACATGTGGAAACACGATTGCATTTCAATTGAAAATGGGAATCACAACATATAGGTTTACAGCAGTGATATAATATTCCTCTTTTGCCTATAAGATCTGGTGCACTGCAGAATAAATGAAGAAAAGCAGTGTAGAACTATGCAGCTGTCAAGGATCTTGCAAACCTAGGACCTGTTCAACTGAAATGGAAATCAAGCTCGCATGGGCAGCGCAGTTGATCACAGGTGTAAAGTTTAAAAACAATGACTCGGTATCGAGTCTCACCAGCCAATATGGGAGCAAGTGAGCAACCTCTCAAAGTGAGGGAGCCTTGCGCAGTAAGCAAAAATCTAGCCTCTGTTCAGCTGAGTTACCATGATTTACAATTTTACATCATCCCAGATGCTCTGTCGGGCCCTGTAAGCACCTGATTTCAGAGTCATCTCATTCATGACGCGCCAATAGAAGGTGACTCGCTTTGAAAGTTCTCGACTTTGTGTATAAATATCTGTGGCAGCTCTTCCCTGTCATGAGCAAAGAGCAGGTTTTCAGTTAAACATTTCTAGTAGAGGAAAAGATTTATATTCAGCATCCAGGTTTATAAAGTGGCTTGTCCATTTAGCACCAGATTTTAGGCTACCTAAATTTTTATAGCATATGAGGAATGAACCACTAGTTTAGGCAGATCAATTGCAGTTCAATGCTAAAACCCTCATATTCAGCCTCCAGGTAAGGTTTATAATGTGGATTGATAAACAAGCCATTTTTGCAGACAGCATTTGCAAATAATGCTTAAGCATTAATATGCCTAACCTTTCGCCAGCTTCTTGGTAAGTGTAACTCGATGCAACAGCTAAAAGGAATCCATCATGGTTGTATGACAAAGAAGCAATACTATTTGGATACCTTGAAAACTGAAAACAAGGGGGGGAAATAAATCCGTATAAAATCATTCAGGATCATAAATTATGTCAAACAAAATGTAAAGGCGTATGATAAAGAATAGAAATAACAGAATCCAATTGGAAAAGAAGCTTAACATAGCATGAGAGGCACACAATTCTATTGTAATCAAATGGAGTACCTCAAACAGTCGCTTCTTGTAGCAAGCATCCCACATAATTACGTAGCCCTCATTATCGCCCGTTACAAATGAACCACTATTTCTGAAAGAACGAAAATGGCACACTCAATTTAATTTCTGTTGTTCAGAAACAAGAAGTTGATGATACAAAATACTTACAATGGACTAAACGCAATGTCATTCACAGACTCCACACGATGTCTTCCGTCTTTTCCCTTTGGATGGCATCGAAAAGCATATCTGAAAAGCAGAAATAAATAAATTCAGAAGAAGAGTTTTGCAACCTGAAACAATTTTAAACCCAACAAATAAAAATAAAAAAGTTGCACAAAGTAAATTGGTTTGTTTAATGAGCTCATACTAACCCCTTATCCAAATTGGATTCACAGATATACTCCAAAGCAACCCGTCCATCGACTGATCCAACCACAAACCCTGCAAAAAATGGACTACTCAACTTAAAACTTGACAAAAAGAACAATCACATTCAGTAGGTTAAAGATAAACTAAAATTAACTTGAAATTTCCCACAACAGTCAACCATATGCAAAAAGTAAATATACAAGTTGAAAGGGCATTGGCTTATATTGTTCCAAATTTGTCTCCTGCTACAAAGCAATATGCACATAATAAACTGAAAGCCAAACCAATGTGCAATACTTATCAATAAAACAGGGCTAAGTTGCACATAACTAGCATGTGATGACCTATCTGTCCATATTGAGAATGTTGTCATAATACCTTCATAATGAAGAATAGGGCGGACACACTTTACTCGGATATCTTTCGTGTGAACCGATTTTCTAAGAGAACGAAAATCATAAATGATTACTGAGGAATCAATAGCAACCATCAAATTGAAGCCAGAGAGTGACATAGACTTTGGCTCTGATGTTAGATTGTTCAAGCATCCAACAGACTTAGCCGATTGTGCATCCCAAAAGATTATATTCTTATCCCAACCAGCAGTAATCAATTGACCTACACAAAGCAAGGAAGAAGTTTACCAAAGTAAGATAAGACAATCAAACAAAGAAAAAACCCAAAGAGCAAGCATAATGAAATATGGTATAGCTCTAGCCACTGTACCTAAAATAAAATCGCTTACACCGAAAAAGATTGGTGGTACAAAGATTGAAATATCCTAGTATTGGGAATTTTATTTGCAATAATGGCTTACATGTTTCAGGAGAATACTCAACAAAAGTTGCCATATCATCATGGTTCCCTATTGCTGATTTATGTCCAGAATGCATATCATACCTAGCAATTTTCCAATACAAAATGTCATTCACTATATCATTTCCATCACTCAACACAATTATACAAGCAAATTTGAAGATGCAAGAAAGGAGGCTTCTTATACAATTCAGAAAACCCAACTAGTCACTCATTAGAGGCGCATTACTACCAGCAGATAAAACAGAACAACCGAGCTCAACAAATTGAGAATATTTTAAGAGAAAGGAAACAAATTTGAGATAACTTGAGTGACAAACCTGTGAATAGAACCATCAGAAGCAGCACTAAAAGCCACGAAATCATTTTCAAGACAGCAATCAAGAAGAGCAGCTTCCCCTGGAGATTCCAACCTTAGCTTTGAGCTTTCAACATCGTACAACCGAAGACTCTACAAGCATTAGAACCACAAAATTTGTAAGCACAACAGAAGCACAACATTCACAGATGCACACAAATATTCAACAATATACTGCATATTACTTTCACTATCCATGAAGAAACTCTACACGCATTAGAACTACAAAAATTGTAAGCAAAACAAAAATGCAGCATTCACATGTGAACACAAATATTCGACAATACACAGCATATTACTTGCACTATCCCACAAAGAAACTCTACAAGCTTTAGAACTACAAAAATTGAAAGCACAACAGAAATGCAGCATTCACGTGTGCAGACACATTCGAAAATGCTGCATATTTCTTAGTCCTTACATTGTCCCATGAAGAAATGAGAAGATTGTTGGAATGCGGAGCAAATCGGACCCTTGAAATGGCGTCTCGGATCGGGTTTTCGAAACTCAAAGGAGTCGCATCCATAGCTGCTCGGAACTCCAAAGCAAGCTTGCTGAATTGAGTCTAAGCCCTAAAAATTAGGTGGAGGGAAAACACGGAGAATTCATAAATAATTTCATTTAAACCCCTTGTTTTAAAAATAGTACACCTGGACCCTTTGATGTCAAAAAAAGGTTTTTTTTTCCGCAATAGGGTGAGGGAACCGTGATTGAAATTTTTGACCGAAGACCAAAAAACGAGTTAATACCGGTCAATTTCCCTCAAGTTTAATGATTTTGTCATCTATAGTCTTAAACTTTTAATTTAGATTTCGTAGTCCTCCGAGTTTCAATTTTGAAATGATCATGACTGGTTAAAATTTAATATTTGAAGGACCATTAGTGGTTAACCAATGGTAACAAATTGAAACTCGGAGGACTACAAAATTCAAATTGAAAGTTTAGGATTATATATTGCAAAACCATCAAACTCGATGGACCTATCACTTATGCTAGTATTAACTCACCAAAAAACCTACCTGTCAGTTTCGGTAGGTTATTTTAATTATAAAAAAAATAAAAAATTCACAGTTAATAATTAAAAATTCTAATGTGTAAATAGGTAAACAAAATGTTTTTACATTAATATATTTTGAATTGAAACTTACAATGATGATAGAAACATTGTCCAATACCCAGGATTAGAAACAATGTAGAGTTGTCATGGATTTAAACTTACAATGGTGATAGTTTTAAGATTAATTATGTTTTAGCAATGCTAAACATAAAGAACATGGAGCAAAAAGTAAACTCAAAAAATTAAACTAAAGACAAATAATTAAAGTAACCAAATATGTAAAAATTTACCATGACTCCTTGAGGACGACCGGATAAGGAGACAGAGGAGTTGGCGAGATATAGCTACTGGCTGGGTAGTGCCGTAGTGACTAGTGAGGTATATCCGTTTAGCGTCTGAGGATGTGAGGAGCGAGGGCTGAGGGCGTGAGGGAGTGACCGGAGTGTCGCTGAGGGCGGAGGGCGTGAGGCGTCGAGAGACGAGGAAAAAAGTAGTGAGATTGAGAGACTAAGAGACGAGAGATGAGAACGGAAGAGTGGAGAGGGTGAGACATAAATAGGAGTGCATGAAAATTAATTGACAAAAATATAAGCGAATTGAAAAGTAGACAAAAGTAGGAAAAAACTCACTTGAGACATGCATTTGAGGTTAGAAACGCATGTCCCATTTGCGTTCTACTTTTCTTTTTTGGAATACAGAATCTAAACGCATGTACCACTTGCGTTTGATTAAAAAAAATTTGGTTGGCGGCGGCGACCACCAAAATGGTCGCCTTCTCCTGCGAAGGAGAAGGCAACCATGGTCGTCGACCAATTTTTTTTTTAATCAAACACAAGTGGTATACGCGTTTGACGTATTTTATACGTCAAACTGGATTATGTATTTTGAAATTAAAAAAATAGAACGCAAATGGGACATGCATTTCTGACCTCAAACACTGTCTCAAGTGAGTTTTTCCTACTTTTGTCCAATTCGTTCCTATTTTTGTAAGTGTCATGCACTCCTATATTTGTCTTTCACTCGAGGGGAGAAGCCGAGAGTCCAACACAGAGAGACGTTATTGGATATTTGGATTGGGCTAAATATCAATGTATTTGTTTTGGGCTGGAGCAATATTGTTTTGGGATTATACATAGATACATACACACACACACATATAATTCAATTCAAATGTGGTTAGGGCGTTCAGGTGCGGTTGTGCGGTGAGAGGAGAGCCATTAATCTTGTCAAAATCAACGTCCAGGATTAATAACGTTAAAAAAATGCGGTGGTAATTTGGTCATTTTCCACATGGGGCAAACTTCAGTTGCGTAGGGTTTGTGTTTAAGGTGCGTAAATTTTGTGCTTAAGGTGCGTCGTGTTCATTCTTTAGGTGCGTGGTTTTTGTGCTTAAGGTGCGCGCAGTTGAAAACTTAAGGTGCATAAGTTTTGAGCTTAAGGTGCGTATGTTTTGTGCTTAAGGTGCATAGTTTTCCTTCGCGTGATTTCTGTGCTTAAGATGCGTTAATTCTTCAGTTAATAACTTAAGGTGTTTTTTTGTTGAAACTTAAGGTGTGCTAGACTAAAGCTTTAGGTGTGTAGGGTTTGTTATTAAGGTGCATGGTTTTCTTTCTTAAGGTGTGTCTTTGTATCACTTAAAGTGCGTAATTTTAACACTTAATGCGTTATTCTAACACTTAAGGTGCATGTTTCTATTACTTAAAGGTACTCCACTTTTTGCTTGTGCTTCCTCAATTCCTTTCAGACACGCGTTCTTTTATTTTTTATTTTCATTGATTTGAGCCGTTAATCAACGACTCACATCTAACCATGTGATCGCACCTGGGATCTCTTCTGCACCTGAACCCATATATATATATATATATATATATATATATATATATATATATATATATATATATATATATATATATATATTAGGGCCTTAATTAAGTGGTACAAGTTAACCAGGCTTATTAAGTGGTTTGGTTGTACTAAATAACTAGTAGTAGTTATTTAACCAGACTCTGTGCCTATATAAACCTGTATTGATGGGATACAGGACAAGCATTGTATAGCACATACAGTTCGCGGTGGTACTCATACTGCAGACACCAGAAACAACTGTACCATCTAGGGGCATTACATCAACTGTGGTTGGAGATTAATACGGCTTCCGCTATTACGAGGTCAAGTTTCTCGTATACTATTCTGTTTAGTTAGAATATTTATTTCTAACATTGATATATATATATATATATATATATATATATATATATATATATATATATATATATATATATATATATATATATATAAAGATGTACTTTATAATATTTTGGATAAATATATCACTATCGTTATAACTTCCGTTATCTTTTCCACTATTTGTTACCATTCACATGCATCCACAATATATTTTCTTATCTTCTTCAATAATAATAATATATACACATTATATAACGGATTTATATATATTAGTAATTTTCTAAAATATACCTATCAAATTTATAAAAATATTTCACATTATTATTATTATTTACAATAATTTAAATAGTTAAAATCTAAATATTTTTAAAATATATATATATATATATATATATATATATAGACACACTACGTGGATATGTTTGGTTCAATAAGGTGTACGTAATAATTGTATATTGTGTAGCGGTAAGCCAAATACTGATTAACGGTCTGATAATCGAATCGATCAAAAAAATTAATTTCGGTTATTGAAGTTAAAAAGTTTTCAATTATTCAGAGTTATTTGACTATTATATATATACAATCATAAGAAATGAACATGTCTTCTTTCTTCTTCTTCTTCTTTTTTTTTTTTTTTTTTTTTTTCAAACATGCAATTGTGGCTAAATAAATATTTTTATTTATGTATTACATTAGCATCCAACGTGATGAGGTTAATTCATCTAAATTTTAGTTAAGTCACACTATTACAATTAATGAACATGTCTTTTCTTTTTTTTTTTTCTTTTAACATACAATTGTTGCTAAATAAATATTTTTATGTATTTAATGCAGATCTACCCAGGATTCGAACTCATCAACAGCCAGTTAGAACAGTACCAACTCAGCGTAGAGAGGGTGTCCAGTTCGCGGCGGCTCAGGGGCAACAATCAGCAAATTCCCAACCTCCTAACCGGGGTGTAAATAGAGGCAGAGGAGGTAGAGGCGGAGCTCCAAGGAGAGCAGCAGCTGAGTCAGAGCATATAGTTGTAAGGGGTTATGACAAAGGGAAGAGAATAACTAGTACAGTGGTCTACAATTCAAATGACTCCCCAGAGGCATCATACATGGCAGGCTTAGAGTATGGATTCAAAGAAGATCCACCGGACATAGCAAGAGTCTTCAGCAACATAACTGAGCCCCCAGACATAGCTATGAGGGATAATGATGAGGTTGTTGGCCATGTGTTGGATGGTTTCCAGTGCTCCTGAGTGCCATTCACTGCCTCTCCTTGATTCTAGTTAGTTTGATATGGTATTGTCAGGGTGCCGCTTCAAAGGCATTTGGACGCACTCCTAAACATCGCTGCAGACAAGAACTCCACAAACTGGAGGCTTGGAAAATCTCTGCAGTGGCACGCGAGGTAAACACAGTGGCCGACCATCTCGCAGGCACGGCAAGAACCTACCCTTACGGCTGGCATGAGTTGATACACCCACTGGAGGGTGTAGTAACAACACTAGAAGATGACAAAGCAGAGTTCTCTGTATGGCACATTATAAGTTCGAACTAGTATCGTTGTAATCTGGGTGTCCCCCTTCCAAACTAATAAAATATATTTTTATGTATTGCATTAGTATTTGTGATGGATTTAATTAACCCGGGTAGTCTGAATCAATAAACCCGATAAAATTATAGGGGTATGACAAGTAACAGACCAAAGTGTACCTCGGGGGTACTTTATATATTGAACAAGGATAAGAACTATTATCCTATGGTAAGAGGTGCAATGAATAAAACACAAAGTATAATCTATTAATGCAATATATATACTATCAACGTATTTTGGCTTTTACTATATTTTTTTTGAAAGGAAAGAATTATATTAAGAACTCCATAATGGAGCTAGGGGGAACAATATCCCAAAACAATGTATCACCTTGTAAAGATGTAAAACAATCACGAGCTAAAGCATGCGCTAAGACATTATTTGATCGAGGAATATAAAGAACTGAACAGGAAATAATAGAACACATAAGTCTGCAACACTCTTTCGTAGCAATGCCGATGTATGACATAATCTCCAGTGATGAACGTAAATTAGCACATAGAACTGCACAATCGGTAAGTAGCACAACAGCCTCCTCATTTTTGCCCTTCAACCAAGAGAGAGCCTCCTTGCAAGCTAGTGTTTCTGCCATAATTACTGAATCACAACAAGGTAAAGGAGTACTCATGGCAGCCACAAACTCACCAGTCGGCCTCAGCAGCACCACACCCGCTGTTGCTTTCCCTGAACCAGTATCATATGCCGCATCAACATAACACCGCAAGAAGGATGGGGGTAAAGCCAGCTGTTCGTGCGTGTTCCCAGTTGGAGTCGCCGCAGGCTGTGACAGTCGCCAGCTATGAACTGCTCTCCCCGCCAAAGCCACAACCGAAGACGGAGTGGGAACTTTCGCCTCCCACAGCGCCGAATTCCGGGCGCTCCAGATTGCGTAAAGAATTGCCGCCACCTTGACGATCTCATCGGCATCCAGGGAGTTAAGCAATTGTTCAAACCACGTCGTGAAAGACAGTCCAGCACCATCAGATATATCAATATGAGAAGTACTCCAAACATTAACTGCAAAAGGACAACAAATAAACACGTGTGACACACTCTCCGCCTGAATAGCACAAAGGGGGCAGAATGGATTAATGTCCAAACGCCTTTGAATCAAATTATTCGTAGTCGGGAGAGTATTAGTTATGGCCCTCCAGAGAAAAGTCTTCCACCTCGGCGGTATTTTTAAATTCCACACCTTATTCCAACTAGTAAAATCATCAGTCAAAGGGGAAACAACCCCCCTAATGCGTTTGTAACCACTCTTTACAGAATAGATCCCACGAAGATCATCCAACCAATACCATGAATCAACATAACCTGGACTTATGGGCACTCTTTTGATTAGCTCTACATCCCTGGGCTCAAAAATGTCCATTAAAATTTTCATATCCCTGGGCTCAAAAATGTCCATTAAAATTTCCATATCCCATTCATTGGTATTAGGATTAATTAAGCCTGACACAGTTGCGGTAGACAGATACTGTGGCTGAAGGGTTTGGATGTATGGATCAGAATCAGGCAGCCATGGGCTTTTACTATATTTGTTAAATACTGTAATGACTATTTTGTGGTGCAAAATTATAGATTAAAAGTTTTGTTTATAAATTTTAAGGATTTTAAAATTTTACTAAACAATTTCAATTAACTAACCAATTAACCACAATAAAATTAATTGAGTTAATTCAAAAATTAAAAGTTTAATTCGATTAATAGTTACAACATATTTCAAATTTGATTAATTCGGTTTGATTTTTAACGGAATTAATCAAATAAAAAACCCCATAACTTGCTTATTATCTTACATTTTAGTCATCATTGAAACGAATTTTTCTAATATTAAAGCCCAATTTAATGTGTGGTATTATAGATCAAAGTAGTTAATGACATCTACGATTTATAAAAAAAAAAAAGATGTGAATATACATATGATCTCCAAGATTGCGAAAGCATACTTCAAGGGAAGGGAATTATTTCATAATTTAAAAAAAAATAATAATAATAATAACCATTTGACTAATAAATCACACCAACCTTGGATGAAATTACAAATCTCATATTTCAAAAATATCAGTTTCTTAATGCATAGAAAGAGTGAATATATCTTACTCCACTATCACATAGCTCCATGCACAAGATTGAGGGAATTAAAACAATGCATAATTATTTCATTCTTACGGTAAATGTAGACTTTCATGGTAGACTCGAGCATATATTATCTGACGCCTAAAAATATTGTGTTTCCATTCTTCTATTATATCAATATTCCTCTCGTTGTAAACTTGAAAATAGCCCGTAGTTGAATTTGCAGCCATAGTAATACTTTTCCTTTCTTTACTTATAGAGAATTTCTTCCTTTCTTGAGTTATCAAATCTAGAGATATGAAGTATGGTACATCCCCTGGAGCTTCCAAATCCCAAAGCTCATGCGAAAAACCATGAACTATACGGTCTATAAATACAAGCAATTCACCACCCACATTCCAAATCCCTATTGGTCTCCAAAGTTCAGTATTATTAAATATGTTAATATTGGGAAATGCTTGTTTAACCCAATAAGTATTGTTGTCATTTTCAACCATTAACCAAATATCAATGCATTCAGAAACCTCCGAATATCCAAGTACAGCAATAGTCTCATTCATTATTGAGACTCCACCAATAGCAAAATTAGATGGCAACTCAATCGTCCCAAACACCTCATCATTCATGTCAAACCAAATCAAGTAGTCAGTGTAATTCCATTCAGCCCTCCAATAGTACCTCCCTTTTAAATAAAAATCTCCGCAAATAATTTTTTGACAAATATTTTGACAAGGTGTAACCGAATTAATTTGTTTCAAACTCCAAGAATCACTATGATCTTGACTATAAACAACCGTTGTGATTTGGTGAAGAGTGTTGCCACCTAAAGCACAAATTTCTAATAACATGACAACCTTCCAAGTCATGTTGTTAGAAATCCCAAATCCAAAATTGCCAAATGCAATTGCATTACAAGGTCCTTTGTAAGGGACGATAACCGAGGGTAGGGCTTTAACTTTCCTAATGGATGGATTCTATATCAAAATATCATAAATAAGATAATCACCAGGTTTAAGATGATCATTCCTTGCCGAAATCAAGCATAAGACACCTTTACAACACCTAACCGATTGCACTCTTGGGATGTCTAAGTATATGCATCCAATCTCATTATACTCAGATTCTTTGTAAAGCAAATAATATTCTCTAACATCATAACTAGCCTCTAAAACAACACAATCGGTTTTTGCTTTGCTGATCTCATAGTGTTTGTGCATGAAGTGGCGATCACTTTTTATCAAATCATAGAAAGTTTTACAAACACACTTAAATCGCATAAGAGACTTTACCGGTAATCTCGATAAAATATCAACCACCATATCCCCTGGCAATTTGCAATTCTCCATTTTCAGGCCCATCGAGATCGAGTAGTTTCAAAGATCGACCAATTCAATGCTTCTAGCAATTAGGGAAAGATCTGAGAACATATATAGGGATGATCGAATAAGGTTTGGTGTATTTGAGTTGTAATACAACTGCTACGCATTACTTATATTAGGTTATAAAACTGAATCCGAGCAAGGAGCGGATCGGATTACAAATTTTCCCTCTTTTAAATATTATTACCGAGCAAGGGGCAGATCGGATTACAAATTTTCCCTCTTTTCAATATTATTATTTACTTAAAGATAATCATAAAATTATTTTGGGTATATCTGCTTTTTAAATTCGTCTTAATATATACTCCTCCATATGCATAATGAAACCATCTTCCTCTCGTGGAGCTGGAAAACTTTAAAAGGAAACTTAATTCCAGAGCTAAGATCTATCACATTGAAGTTCACAGATGTGCTAATTTAATTTGACTGTGAAACAATATAAATACTCTAATTTTAGTGTATAAAAATATTATCTTGTTAATGAAAATTATGTCAATAATAAAATATCAAAGGTTCAAATACAAAATACATCAACCATGTTTGGTAAATGATTGTTAGCTAATAGCTGTTAACTGATTAGGTTAGAAAGCGGTTAGAAGGTATAACTAGTTGATAACATTAGCTGATTGTAGAAAGGTGTTTGGTATAGATTAAAAATTTTGTTTATTAATTTTAAGGATTTTAAAATTTTACTAAACTATTTCGATTAACTAACCAATTAACCACAAAAAAAAAATAAAAATTAATTGAGTTAATTAAAAAACAAAAAGTTCAATTCGATGAATGGTTACGACATTTTTCAAATTTGAGTAATTCGGTGTGATTGTTAACATAATCGAATAAAAAAACCCCATAACTTGCTTATTTTCTTACATTTTTGTAATCATGAAAATGAATTATTTTATGAATTTTTCTAATATTAAAGCCCACTTTAATTTGGGGTATTATAGATCAAAGTAGTTAATGGCATCTACAAATTTTTTTAAAAGAAGATGTGAATATACATATGATCTCCAATATTGCAAAAGCACACTTCTGGGAAGGGAATTATTTCCTAATTTAAAAATAATAATAATAATAATAATAATAATAATAATAATAATAATAATAATAATAATAACCATTTGACTAATAAATCACACCAACCTTGATGTAATTACAAATCATATTTCAAAAATATCATTTTGTTAATGCATAGAAAGAGTAGAATATATCTTACTCCACTATCACATAGCTCCGTGCACAAGGTTGAGAGAATTAAGTAAACAATGTATCTTACGGTGAATGTAGACTTTCGTAGTAGACTCGAGCATATATTGTCTCACGCTCAAAATTATTGTGTTTCCATTCTTCTATTATATCAATATTCCTCCCGTTGTAAACTTGAAAATGACCCGTAGTTGAATTTGAAGCCATAGTAATACTTTTCCTTTCTTTACTTAAAGAGAATTTCTTCGTTTCTTGAGTTACCAAATCTAGAGATACGAAGTATGGTACTCCAACATGCTCCGGTACTCCAACATGCTCCTGCTCCGGTTCCAAATCATCCCGATCACAATCTAGAAATACAAGCAATTCACTATCCACATTCCAAATTCCTATTGGTGTCCAATGTTCAATATTATTATATATATTTAATTGAGCACAATCTATACTTGCTTGTTTACGCCAAGCAGTATTGTTATCATTCTCAATCATTAACCAAATATCAATGCGTTCGGAATTCTCAAAATTCTTCTCAGAATTCTCCACAAGTAAAGCAATAGTCTCATTCATTATTGTGACTGTTGAAGGGATAAACGACAAATTAGATGGCAACTTAATCGTCCCAAACACCTCATCATTCATGTCAAACCAAATCAAGTATTCATCATGATTGATGAAGTATTCATCATTGTCGTAATACGCTTCAGACGTTTCAGCCAGCCAATAGTACCTCCCTTTGAAATAAAAATCATTGTTCCTGCCCGCAATATTTTTACAAGATATAACCGAATTAATTTGTCTTAAACTCCAAGAATCACTTTGATCTTTACTATAAACCATTGTCATTTGGTGAATAGCTCTGCAATCTAAAGAGCAAATATCTAATAGCATGACAACCTTCCAAGTCATGTTGGTAGAAATCCCAAATCCAAAATGGTGATCTACATATGCATGGCAGGGTGCTCTGTAAGGGACGGTAACCAAGGGTAATGCTTCAACTTTCTTAATGGATGGATTCCATATCAAAATATCATAAATAAGGTAATCACCAGGTTTAAGTCTGGCATCATTGATCGAAATCAAGCATAACATACCTTTACAACACTTAAAGGACACCACACTTGAGGTTGGGGTTCTTGGGATGTCTAAGTATATGCATCCAATCTCATTATACTCAGATTCTTTGTAAAGCAAATAATATTCTCTAACATCATAACCAGTCTCTAAAAGAACACAATCAGTTTTTGCTTTGCTGATCTCATAGTGTTTGTGCATGAAGTGGCGATCACTTTTTATCAAATCATAGAAAAATTTACAAACACACTTAAATCGCATAAGAGACTTTACCGGTAATCTCGATAAAATATCAACCACCAAATCCCTTGACAATTTCCAATTTTCCATTTTCAGGCCCATCGAGATCGGGTAGTTTCAAAGATCGAACAATTCAATGCTTCTAGCAATTAGGGAAAGATGTGCCTTCAATCCTCAATATGCAGTATTGGCGATGACGGAGATCTGAGAATATATATATATATATATATATATATATATATATATATATATATATATAGGGATGATCGAATAAGGTTTGTTGTATTGAAGACTTGTATTAGAATTGTAATACAACTGCTAGGCTGTTATTACTTATATTAGGTTATAAAACAGAATCCGAGCAAGGAGTGGATCGGATTACAAATTTTCCTTTTTTTTTTTTCAATACTAGTAAATTACTCGTGCGATGCACGGATTAATTTTGCATATTATATATCTAAATAATAAAATTAAAGGTTAATCTATAAATAATTATAGGATTAATATTTGATGCACCGCCGGTGTATAGATGCTATACACCGGCGGTGAATGAGAAGGTGACACATCATTTAAAAAAAATCAATAATGAATAGGTCCTTTTTTGCAAAATACTTAAGACTTTATTTTATTAGGAAACTTTGTACTTCTTATTAACAAAATANATTGATAATTAATGATGATTTGTTCATTTTACAAGTAGTTAATAACAACACTTCTGTTACTTATAATTAATATTACGTCTAAATACGTTATATATATATATATATATATATATATATATATATATATATATATATATATATATATAGTCATCTAATTTCCTATATCTATTTCCTAAATCTAACGTTTTATATCTATGTCAAGTAGTCCTAAATCTATTTAAACTCATAAACTCCTAACCTTAGTCACTACTCTGTTATAAGAACCCAATCTGTCAATCTTCTTACACGATGTTGCAATTGTCTCTAATAGTGACTAAGACGATGTTGCAATTGTCTCTAATAGTGACTAAGATTGTAATTAAATTTAGGAGTGTTAATTAAAATTAAAGAATCCTTAATTATATGTATAAAACGTTAGATTTAGGAAATAGATATAGGAAATTAGATGACTATATATATATATATATATATATATATATATATATATATATATATATATATATATATATATATATATATATATATATATAT
>NC_044922.1:26688334-26742504 GCF_003576645.1 Ipomoea triloba | reverse complement strand
TATATATATATATATATATATATATATATATATATATATATATATATAACGTAATTATTGATATAGGAAAATAGAAGTAATTAATATGTTTAGGAAAGTGATATATTTTGTTAATAAGAAGTACAAAGTTTCCTAATAAAATAAACTCTTAAGTATTTTGCAAAAAAGGACCTATTCATTATTGATTTTTTTTTTAAATGATGTGTCACCTTCTCATTCACCGCCGGTGTATAGCATCTATACACCGGCGGTGCATCAAATATTAATCCATAATTATAATTTATAATATTTGATAGTATATGTTTATTTGATTATAAGATCAATGCAAAAGTATCAATAATAATATATGACTCATTTGATTGCATTTATTTTAAAAAAATTTATATGTAACATAATTTATATCACATAACCGTTTTTGCGTTAAAAGTTCTTTTTCAATAACTTGTGAGGACCATTTTGTGCTTCTATTTTTATTATTTACCCCTATATATACACTACCACCTTATTAGCAAACATATAGGATTTGTTTAATACAATATAAAGGATTTGACTTTGTAAAATATTTAATAGTATTTATAATGGTTTATAATATTTTCTATGTGGAAAAAACATCCTAAAATTATTGATGAAATTATAAACAATTCTAATATTTAAAAATTTACATTTATTTGAAATTATAAGATTTGTATATTAGTGTTGAAATTGATTACTTAAAAATTTTATTATGAAAAGTCTAAAACCAAAAATAGAAGGAAGAGCATGCTAATTGATACTATCTCTGTGTTGAATACCATAGTAAAACTAAAGTGTTAAATACAGTGTTAATTCATATATTTTAAGTCTTTTTATTACTAGCTAAATACATATCCTTAATAATTAAGATAATCCTTAGTCACATCCGTAGTACTAAAAGTATTGCTTTAATTTTTTTTATGAATAAGAAATAATATTATCAAACCAAAATAATTAAAAAATAATGTGTCTATTGTACAAAAAATTTTATAATTGACTTTTTTTTTTTGAAAACAATTGACTTAATAATTAAGTATTAGTTTTTATTGCCTAATACAGATTGACAATTATTAAACATTATTTACGATATTTATTGTGTCCCTTGTAATATTAAAATTATTAGGTAGAATTTTTATAATTAAGATATAATTGAGATAGTACACATAAATTATATATTTTTTAATAATTAATATAATTATCTAATATAAATTTACATTTATTAATAAGTATTTATGATAATTATTATTAGGTATTAATAAAAATGATAAAAAAAAAAAGTTAAGAAGAAGAAGAAGAAAATGAGGAGGAAAGCATATATATATATATATATATATATATATATATATATATATATATGCCATACAATATTGTAAGGTAAATTGAGAAAAAAAATTAATAATTACTTCAAAATCAAATATATAAATGTTCTAAGGAAACATTGGATTTTACAATTAAAAAGTGTGCTATTCTTTTATTGAATTCAAAAAACATCACTAGTCAAACCCTTCATTTCTTCTGGTTGTCACCGACTCCTTTGCATATCTTCTTCTCCGGCTCTAGATGACTCTTGTTTAGTAACTCCATCAACACAATGTGTTCATACTGTGACAAATATTTCATACACATACATAAATCGAAGTATAAACACTGAGACTAATGTCAACGTATTAAAACAAAAACAATCTTGTGCTTCAACAAATAATAGTTATCATAAAATCGATATTGTAAAATGATATTATAATCGATATTATAATGGATGCAACAACAATCCATTATATTTACAGGGCGGTGGAAGAAGAAAATAAGAGAGTCGCCAATATATGATTTCACATAGAACGGGAAGAAGAGACAGACAGTGCAAATTGAAGAATTATGATTTTCAAAATCAACAATCCATTGTATTTATAGAAAAAAATGGTGAGAATTATAAACTTGTTAATTTTTCAAAATGAAAGTATTATTAATTACTTAAAATTTTTAATTATTAATTCTAAATGAAATTTGTAATCCTACGTATAAATTATAATTTGTTCCTATTATTATTATTATTATTATTATAAAGAATTATTATTATTATTATTATTATTATTATTATTATAAAGATGTATAACTTTCATAGTAACACGTGCTTCATGCCTTTTTTCACCGATCTGGAGACTTTTTTTTTTACATTTTTTTCGTTCTTTTAATATAAAATAATATATTTTATACATATAGATTATAATATATTTTTCCTAATTTTTAAATTCCATTTCAAAATATATTCTAATCTATACGTATAAAATATATGAAAATATATTATAATATTATAATATAATGGAGGTTTCAAAATAATAGTATGGATGTTACAAAATAATATTATAATATTATAATATTATAATTATAATATTATAATTATAATTATAATGTAGTAATATAAAATAATATATTTTATACATATAGTATAGATTATAATACATGACTTGATTTGATTAAGAATAATATATATGTTTAGAAATATATAGTATAGATTATGAATATATCACCAATCACCAATTTATATTAACAATATTACCATATTACCATAAATATATATGGATAATTAATCAATTATAGGTGAATGAAATTGGGGTATGAAATTGGTATGTTCTTAGCAATTGACTCATTTTATGAATAAATATATATGAATAATTAATAAAATAATAAATGAATAAAATAAATGATTTTACTAAAATGCCACTAAGTTTGGGCGGGAAAATTTGGGAGGAGGATATTGTTTTTATATATAGTATAGATTATCATTTACTTAAAGATAATCATAAAATTATTTTGGGTATATATGCTTTTTAAATTCGTCTTAGGCTATGTTTGGCAAACCTAGTTGAAAAGGTAACTGAAAGCTGAAAACTGAAAACCTATAAGTTCGAAGTTAAAATCTGAAGAGCTGCTTAAAAGTGTTTGATAAAATTAGCTTTTTTATAAACTGATAAATGTAAAAGGACTAAAAAGGATTTCTTCATACAGTTTAAATAGTTTAAATATAAATAGGTTTGTTTATATATTTAAAAATAAAATAGTGAAATCAATATATTTTAATAAAATATAAAGTATGAGTATATATTTGAAAACATATAATGTAAAACAAAATGTTTATAATTTATAAGATTAATTCATACAAAAATCAATGTTCAAACAAAAATGTCAAATTGAAATTACAACTAAGGTTATGTTTGGCAAACCTAGCTGAAAAGGTAGCTAAAAGCTGAAAAGGTGCTGAAAACTAAAAAGTTATAAGCTAGAGCTGTTATGCTTAAAAGTGTTTGGTAAAATTAGTTTTTTGATAAACTGATAAATTTAAAAAGACTAAAAAGGATATCTTCATACAATTTAAATAATTTTAAATTTAAATAGGTTTGTTTGTATATTAAAATATAAAATAATAAAATCAATATATGTAATTAAAATATAAAGTAAGAACATGTATTTGAAAATATATAAAGTAAAAAAAATGTTTATAATTCATAATATTAGTTCATATAAAAATTAATGTTCAAACACAAATGTCAAACTGAAATTACAACCAAACATAATGAAAAGAAAATGTCAAAAGAGTTTTAATTGAAAGGTGTAAAGGATGTCATTTATTTAAAATAATAAGGATAAAGATGGAAAAAAGTTAAAAAGCTACCCCAAGTAGCGTTTCAAAATAAACTCTTATTTTAAGCTACTAGCTTATTTTGGAAATATTACCAAACAGAGTCTAAACAGAGTCTAAACATATTGAAGAAAAAAAGTCAAGGTTTAACCAAAAATGTTTTAATTGGGAAGTGTAAGGTTAAAGATTGAAAAAAAGTTAGGAATCTACTAGCTTATTTTGAAGCGCTACCTTAGGTAGCGTTCAAAAATAAGCTCTTATTTTAAGGTACTAGCTTATTTTAGGAACATTACCAAACAGAGCTTATAGCTTATTAGTAGCTTAAAATAAGCTATAAGCTCCTAAATAAGCTTTTCCAAACAAATTCTTAATATATACTCCTCCAGATGACTAATGAAACCATCTTCCTCTCGTGGACTGGAAAACTTTAAAAGGAAACTTAATTCCAGAGCTAAGATCTATCACATTGAAGTTCACAGATGTGCTAATTTAATTTGATTGTGAAACAATATAACTACTCTAATTTTAGTGTATAAAAATATTATTTTGTTAATGAAAATTATGTCAATAATAAAATATCAAAGGTTCAAATACAAAATACATCAACCATGTTTGTTAAATGATTGTTAGCTAATAGCTGTTAACTGATTAGGTGCTACTGATTAGGTTAGAAGGCTGATTAGGTTAGAAGGTATATCTAGTTGATAACATTAGCTGATTGTAGAAAGGTGTTTTGGTATAGATTAAAAATTTTGTTTATAAATTTTAAGGATTTTAAAATTTTACTAAACTATTTCGATTAACTAACCAATTAACCGCAAAAAAAATAAAATTAATTGAGTTAATTAAAAAAAACAAAAAGTTCAATTCTATCAATGGTTACGATATTTTTCAAATTTGAGTAATTCGGTGTGATTGTTAACATAATTAATCGAATAAAAAAATCCCATAACTTGCTTATTATCTTACATTTTTGTAATCATGAAAATGAATTATTTTATGAATTTTTCTAATATTAAAGCCCACTTTAATGTGTGGTATTATAGATCAAAGTAGTTAATGACATCTACAAATTTTTTTAAAAGAAGATGTGAATATACATATGATCTCCAATATTGCAAAAGCACACTTCTGGGAAGGGAATTATTTCATAATTTAAAAATTTAAAAATAATAATAATAACCATTTGACTAATAAATCACACCAACCTTGATGTAATTACAAATCATATTTCAAAAATATCATTTTGTTAATGCATAGAAAGAGTAGAATATCTTACTCCACTATCACATACATAGCGTGTACAAGGTTGAGGGAATTAAGTAAACAATGTATCTTACGGTGAATGTAGACTTTCGTAGTAGACTCGAGCATATATTGTCTCACGCTCAAAATTATTGTGTTTCCATTCTTCTATTATATCAATATTCCTCCCGTTGTAAACTTGAAAATGACCCGTAGTTGAATTTGAAGCCATAGTAATACTTTTCCTTTCTTTACTTAAAGAGAATTTCTTCGTTTCTTGAGTTATCAAATCTAGAGATACGAAGTATGGTACTCCAACATGCTCCTGCCCCAGTTCCAAATCATCCGGATAACAGTCTAGAAATACAAGCAATTCACTACCCACATTCCAAATTCCTATTGGTGTCCAAATTTCAATATTATTATACATATTTAATTGAGCACAATCTATGCTTGCTTGTTTACGCCAAGCAGTATTGTTGTCATTCTCAATCATTAACCAAATATCAAAGCATACGGAATTCTCAGAATTCTCCACAAGTAAAGCAATAGTCTCATTCATTATTGTGACTTCATCAATAAACAAATTAGATGGCAACTCAATCGTCCCAAACACTTCATCATTCATGTCAAACCAAATCAAGTATTCATCATTATTGATGAAGTATTCATTATTACCAGAATACGTTTCAGCCAGCCAATAGTACCTCCCTTTTAAATAAAAATCATTGCTCTTGTCCGAAATATTTTTACAAGATATAACCGAATTAATTTGTCTTAAACTCCAAGAATCACTTTGATCTTTACTATAAACCATTGTCATTTAGTGAATAGCTCTGGAATTTGAAGAACAAATATCTAATAGCATCACAATCTTCCAAGTCATGTTGTTAGAAATCCCAAATCCAAAATGGTGATCTACATATGCATGGCAGGGTGCTCTGTAAGGGACGGTAACCAAGGGTAATGCTTCAACTTTCTTAATGGATGGATTCCATATCAAAATATCATAAATAAGGTAATCACCAGGTTTAAGTCTGGCATCATTGATTGAAATCAAGCATAACATACCTTTACAACACTTAAAGGACACCACACTTGAGGTTGGGGTTCTTGGGATGTCTAAGTATATGCATCCAATCTCATTATACTCAGATTCTTTGTAAAGCAAATAATATTCTCTAACATCATAACCAGTCTCTAAAAGAACACAATCAGTTTTTGCTTTGCTATCTCATAGTGTTTGTGCATGAAGTGGCGATCACTTTTTATCAAATCATAGAAAAATTTACAAACACACTTAAATCGCATAATAGACTTTACCGGTAATCTCGATAAAATATCAACCACCAAATCCCTTGACAATTTCCAATTTTCCATTTTCAGGCCCATGTAGTTTCAAAGATCGAACAATTCAATGCTTCTAGCAATTAGGGAAAGATGTGCCTTCAATCGTCAATATGCAGTATTGGCGATGACGGAGATCTGAGAACATATATAGGGATGATCGAATAAGGTTTGGTGTTTTGAAGACTTGTATTTGAGTTGTAATACAACTGCTACGCATTACTTATATTAGGTTATAAAACTGAATCCGAGAAAGGGGCGGATCGGCTTACAAATTTTCCCTTTTTTCAATATTATTATTTACTTAAAAGCTAATCATAAAATTATTTTGGCTATATCTGTTTTTTAAATTCGTCTTAGCAAAAATTTGTGAGATCATCTCAGGGGTTTTGATCCGTGAGACGGGTCAAATTTTTTATAAACTAAGTCAAAGATTTGACCAAATAATTAAATATCCGACCCATCCCACGGATTATAAATCAGTGAAACGGTCTCACACAAGTGCCACCCATTCGTCTTAATACTCCTCCAGATGAATAATGAAACCATCTTCCTCTCGTGGAGCTGGAAAACTTTAAAATGAAACTTGCAGAGCTAAGATCTATCACATTGAAGTTCACAGATAGATGTGCTAATTTAACTGTGAAACAATATAAATACTCTAATTTTAGTGTATAAAAATATTACGGAGTATCTTGTTAATTTAAATGTCATGGGGTGTTTTGAAAATATTCTAAATTGAGCTTACTATTTTATAGCTCTAGCTTTTTATGTGTAGTTTAAGTTTGAAGTTTGAGGATTTTGAAAGGTGTGTTTATATGTAAAATAAGCTAAAAGAATACATTATTGGTTATCCACTATAACACCCTCTGATTCTAAACACTAAAATATTGAAAAAACATCTAATAAAATGGCATAATTAACCTTAAATATAACAACAACCAATCAACCATAATATTAAAATCCCATAGAGTAAGAGAGTGTTATCGCCACACACGGATAGATGTAAGGCTACCACAAAACATAACTTCTAAAAATATGGGTTCTACAAGACCGCAAATTCATACATGTCCAGAATAAAGAAGTTCTAATGTCACAAACTACAAGGATCCATAACAGAAACATCAATGTCTAACAGATAAAGTCTACACACGAAGTACCACTAAGAAGGAACTACCAAGTCACTACATCGCTCTCATCAAATGCAAGAACTACTCCATACTTCAAAAGGTTAAGTTCAAAAAACATAAAAGCAAATACTCCGTAGTTAACATAAAAAAGTTAAGTAAGAATCACTTTGCCCCATAAAATAATTATATTTTAATACTTTATAATAAAAGGATTTTACAATCAAAATCACATGGTTTACACTTATAAGGTGTTTTTTTTTTTTTTTTTGAAAAAAACTTATAAGGTGTTTGGTTGGAGGGAATTTAAATTTCATTCCCACCTAATTCCGAAGGTAACTAAATTCATTCGTTTGGTTGGAAGGAATTGCAATTCTCTTATTTTCATGGAATTAGAATCCCATCCCCCCCCCGGAACTTTAAGCAACAATGGGCATTTTAGACTTTATATAAGAGCATTTGATAATGAATCACTAATTAATAATTTTAGTTAAATATTGTGATCGTTTATGATTTTTGTTAACAATTATGTATTAAATTTAGTCTTTTCAATAATTGTTTCATATTTTTATGCCTTACACTTTCAGGGCACTTTTTGTCTTCCAGTACATATTGTTATGTCTTCCTAAGCACATCGTTGTGACTTTCGATATGCATTGTTGTAAATCGTAGGTGGCGATTAAAAAAAAAAAAAAAGTTGATCTAAGGCTAAAATTCAACTGCATTTTTCACTCGTGTGACTGCGTCCTTCACCGCACCAAAACCTAAGCCAATTTTTCACTTGCGGCCTTCACCGCACCAGAACCTAAGCCTATATATATGCGTAGTAACTACTATGCTAGTGCATCACATCTACTACATGAATACATCGCAATGGCTACAGAAATGTACTACAAATACTATACGAATGCACCACACATATCCGCGCCTGAAAAAATTTATATATACAAACCTAATTAACTCATCCCACAAGATGGAAAACACAAGAATAGCAGTAGCCAGTTGACATGCTGAAGAAAAATATGAAATGAAAACAAAGACTTGTGATTGACAAACAAGCATTCCTTCTTCCAGCCCAGATTGGCAATCATTGAGCTCTTCTAAATTCTAGCCAGGAATGTAGAAATCAAACTTGACATCTACAGAACCAGAATCTTCTCCAGTATCTTTGTACTCAACGTTTGTGATTGTTCCGGTTGGATCATCCAATTGGTACTCTGATCGTACGCGCCGAACAGGGACGGTGACAGAGTAGATAGTCCCGAGGTCGGGGTCTGTGGAGACNAATTTGATAACCACAAGTTACAAGTTTGACTCTCAATGGAAGTGGCCAGCTACGGGGCAACCTAAGCTGGTTTGCCTCATTGTGGTCCTTTGTCGGCTAGAGTCTCCGGAGTAGGATTTATCCGGTGCATTTTGAGTCATTTTCAAAAAGATAAAGTAGTACATTTGAAAAGTAAATGTAAGAAGTGCAATGAATAAAACACAAAGTATAATCTATCAATGCAATATATATACTATCAACGTATTTTGGCTTTTACTATATTTGTTAAATACTTGTGTGATTGTTAACAGAATTAATCGAATAAAAAACCTCATAACTTGCTTATTATCTTACATTTTTGTAATCATGAAAATGAATTATTTTATGAATTTTTCTAATATTAAAGCCCACTTTAATGTGAGGTATTATAGATCAAAGTAGCTAATGACATCTATGATTTTATTTAAAAGAAGATGTGAATATACATATGATCTCCAATATTGCAAAAGCACACTTCTTGGGAAGGGAATTATTTCATAATTTAAAAATAATAATAATAATAATAATAATAATAATAATAACCATTTGACTAATAAATCACACCAACCTTATGTATTACAAATCATATTTCAAAAATATCATTTTGTTATTGCATAGAAAGAGTAGAATATATCTTACTCCACTATCACATAGCTCCGTGCACAATGTTGAGGGAATTAAGTAAACAATGTATCTTACGGTGAATGTAGACTTTCGTAGTAGACTCGAGGATATATTATCTCACGCCAAAAATTATTGTGTTTCCATTCTTCTATTATATCAATATTCCTCTCGTTGTAAACTTGTTGAAAATGGCCCGTAGTTGAATTTGAAGCCATAGTAATACTTTTCCTTTCTTTACTTAAAGAGAATATCTTCCTTTCTTGAGTTACCAAATCTAGAGATGCGAAGTATGGTACTCCAACATGCTCCTGTTCCAACTCCGCCGGATGACAGTCTAGAAATACAAGCAATTCACCATCCACATTCCAAGTATTATATTCAATCTTATTATACATATTTAATTGAGCACAATCTATGCTTACTTGTTTACGCCAATTAGTATTATTATCATTTTCAATCATTAACCAAATATCAATGCATTCGGAATTCTCAGAATTCTCCTCAAGTAAAGCAATATTCTCATTCATTATTGTGACTGAAGCGATAAACAAATTAGATGGCAACTCAATCGTCCCAAACACCTCATCATTCATGTCAAACCAAATCAAGTATTCATCATTGATAAAGTAATTGTCGTAATACCTCCTTTTACTCCTTTTAGCACGCCAATAGTGCCTCCCTTTTAAATAAAAATCATTATCCCCTGAAATATTTTTACAAGATATAACCGAATTAATTTGTCTCAAACTCCAAGAACCACTCTGATCTTTACTATAAACCATTGTGATTTGGTGAATAGTACTGCAATCTTCTGAAGAAGAAATATCTAATAGCATGACAACCTTCCAAGTCATGTTGTTAGAAATCCCAAATCCAAAATGGTTATCTACATATGCATGGCAGGGTGCTCTGTAAGGGACAGTAACCGAGGGTAATGCTTCAACTTTTCTAATGGATGGATTCCATATCAAAATATCATAAATAAGGTAATCATCAGGATTAAGTCTAATATCCTTGATCGAAATCAAGCATAACATACCTTTACAGCACTTAAACCACGACTCCACTCTTGAGGTTGGGGTTCCTGGGACGATGTCTAAGTATATGCATCCAATCTCATTATACTCAGATTCTTTGTAAAGCAAATAATATTCTCTATCAAAACAACCAACCTCTAAAACAACACAATCGGTTTTTCCTTTGCTAATTTCATAGTGTTTGTTCATGAAGTGGTGATCACTTTTTATCAAATCATAGAAAAATTTACAAACACACTTAAATCGCATAAGAGACTTTACCGGTAATCTCGATAAAATATCAACCACCATATCCCTTGACAATTTGCAATTTTCCATTTTCAGGCCCATCGAGATCGAGTAGTTTCAAAGATTGAACAATTCAATGCTTCTAGCAATTAGGGAAAGATGTGCCTTCAATCGTCAATATGGTTTGGTGTGTTGAAGACTTGAATTAGGTTATTACTTATATATTAGGTTATAAAACTGAATCCGAGCAAGGGGCGGATCGGATTACAAATTTTCCCTTTTTTTCAATATTATTATTTACTTAAAGATAATCATAAAATTATTTTGGGTATATCTGCGTTTTAAATTCGTCTTAATATATACTCCTCCAGATGCATAATGAAGCCATCTTCCTCTCGTGGAGCTGGAAAACTTTAAAAGGAAACTTAATTGCAGAGCTAAGATCTATCACATTGAAGTTCACCGATGTGCTAATTTAATTTGACCGTGAAATAATATAAATACTCTAATTTTAGTGTATAAAAATACTATCTTGTTAATGAAAATTATGTGAGTAGGGGCGCAAGCGCATAATTCAAATGACTTTAGAAACGCAAATAATTAACAAAATATCAAACACTTATAATATGGTTCAAATAAAAAATACATTAGCCATGTTTGGTAAATGGTTATTAGCTGCAGATAGCTGTTATTTGATTGGGTTAGAATGTATAACTAGTTGATAACATTAGCTAATTGTAGAAAAGTGTTTGGTAAATTAGTTGTTTGGTATAATTTCTTTTCTCAAAAAGCTAATTGAAAATATTGCTTTGAATAGTTTTTTTAAATTTTAGCATTTTGGAGTTATAAAAAACTAAATAATTAAACACTTATATTGATTCTTTAACCAAGTCAAACCACTAATAATGGTCAAATAAGTCAAAATTGACTGATAAACTAACTATTTTACCAAAAAAGACTATTATAAATTATAATATAATATAATATTTATCATATACTACATGATAGTTAGGGGCCAAGTCAAAACTATACTTGGGTAGGACCATAGGGTGAAATTTTAAAACACTTTGAATGTTAATAAAAATATTTATGGCAAAATATAAAACATAATCAATTAGATAAAATAGTTTGAATATAAAAGACATTATATTCATAAATACATTAATTTTAATTTTCTTTTAAATTGATCATCTTTAAAATGTTCTAAATTAATTCAAATATGATGAAGTATAATATAAAATTGTGGGCTACATTAACTAAATAATGTTAAAAAAATATTTAATTTATTGAAGGGTTGGAAGAGCTAATTAAAATAAAGAAAAGAAGCTAAAATATACAAAAATAATATTAATGGGATTTGACCTCATGTCATTTCATAAAATATCGAGGGTTACAACTAACTAAACTAATCAATTCTTCTATAATTTGCATATAAATATTGATTTTATACACAATTTTACTGCTAATGTACACACACACACATATATATAAGGGTTCTTTCGCCGGCGAGGAGGGAAGGGAAAGCGTGATTCCAAACAGGGACGATCCTATTTTATGTACAACATCAGGAAAATGTACTAGGAGAAATGCTTCTTGTTCTGCGTAAAAAGCCTGAGCATTAGGCTTTTTGTATTTTTTTAAATAATGTCATTAAATACTGTAGGTGTACAATCCACACCTACCGTATTTACTACAAAACAATAAATCAGTATTGTTTACCATTTTAATACTCTTGATGGGGTTATGGGATATAGGCCATATTTTCTAGTTGGGGCCAAGCCCAAAGAAGTGATATGGAGTGAGTAGGGGAGTGACATGGAGTGAGTGGGGGAGTGACGTGACGGTTCTAGAGTGGGGTAGGGAGAGTGACATGGAGTAAGTGGTTGGCGGAGTGACATGGAGTGAGTGGGAGGAGTGACGTGACAGTTATGGAGTGGGGTAGGGGGAGTGACATGGAGTAAGTGGTAGAGGGAGTGACGTAACAGTTATGGAGTGGGTATGGGAGTGACATGGAGTAAGTGGTAGGGGGACTGACATGGAGTAAGGGGAGGAGTGACGTGACGGTTATGGAGTGGGTAGGGGGAGTGAGATGGAGTAAGTGGGGGAGTGACGTGATCACTAGGGGTGTAGATATGGAAGGAGGCCCAGAGTGCAAGCAAGGAGGATGATTCGTGCATAGTGGGAGGGAGGGGGCACTGTGGGCGACATTTGCCGTCCAAGGCCACGGCGCGCCCTATCGCGCCTGGTGGCGGCTGTCGTGCTGCCACCGAGCGCGACAGCCGCACCCCTCACGCGCGGACGGCTGCGGGGCGCGCCGCCGCCCCAAGCAAGCTCCCGGGTGCGTAGCCCTCGTGCCTTCTTCTGCAGAGTTTTACCGAGAGCTTAGGCTTGTGGACGGTGGAAGGCCGTCGTGGTAAGAAGACGTGGGACACGTATTTGGTGGAGAGGTGGGGCCGTCTTGATACCATACACGTGGAGAGTACGTGTCAAAGACTCCATCAACAGTATAAAAGGGGGAGAGGGGGGGTGTCTGGTCCAAGCAAGGTATCCCCTATATCACAATCTACTCAATAGCTTAGTGGTCAGGTCTTCCTCCCTTGGTTGGTACACTTGGGTTCGAGTCTCCGTATCGGCATAGTGTGGTATTCTTTAGTATTTATTTATTTATTAGTCCCTAAATTTATTATTTGTTGTATTTATTTACTTGTCCCCCTATTATTTATTTATTTATTATTTGGGTTGTCATTCCTTGGGCCGGTACCTTTTGGGCTTTGTACGTATTTTGCTGGGCCTCACACCCCACTCAATAATATTACTATTTCTGATTCCGTTCTATATTATCCGGTTTATGGTGGACCCGGTCCTGATAAAACCATCAACTCTCAATCCTAAAGTGAACACCCATTTTCTCTCCCCTCTACCCCACCCCCATCTCCAAATATTTGAACTACACTAAATTTGAACCCTTGCAACTTTTGATCACTACCAAAAATTAGATCTTCATACTAACCAAACAAAATTTATTCTGGTGAACTTTTTTTTTTGTACTACTGACTCTGTTACAATCTAGTATCTGTTTATAGGCGATATTGGCTCTCTGTGCTTCATTTGGTTGAGAAAGTAGCTATGGACAGATACTACATTGTAACGGAGTCCGTAGTACTAAAAAAAAAATCAACTTTATATATTTACCTTATTATAACTCAGTTTATACTTTTTATTCATTAAAAAATCATAAATATATTTACTCCATATTAACTATACACAATTATTACTAATCATTAATATAATTATTATAATCATAAATAATTAGTTTGATCATTACCTAATGAATACTTTAAGATATCAAATCATACAATTTTTTAATAATTATACACAATTATTTTATAACATTACTATCATAAATAAATATTTTAATCAACTATACACATGTGTATTTTGTTCCTTGTATTCTCTCGTATTTTGATTTGTTTTTAAATAACAAATAACAAGCCTAAGTCTTAGGCTTGTTTTGCATAAAGAGAAAACAATATAAACTATTATTACATATATTTTTTTATTAATGGGAGGAAACACCCCCAAAAAGAAAAACATTATCTGCTCACCATTCTCAGTCTAGGACTCTAGGGATATCCATAAATTTATAATTTGCAATGTATATATTTGTGAATTTTTATTTAATTTTGTTATATTATTCTTTCACATTTTCTTATGATCTCCTTGATTTGACCATTTGAAGGAGATAAATATTAAAAGAGAAAATATAGCAACTTTCTTTTTTATTTAGCACTTATATTAAATCTTAATATTATCTTAAATCTTATAAATAAATATAAAGATATAATAAAAGTCAATGAAGGTAAGGGTATAACATGAATAAAAATGTGTTGGTGACTTTGTGCATTCTTTGTTGTGCATTGCCTAATTGTTTTTCAATTTTGTCCTTTATCTTATTAACTAGTTTTTTCTACGCGCTTTGCGCGAAGACTTGTGCCCAATATTCAAACTCAATTAATAAATCATTTTGAAATAAATATAATGCGTTTTTTTTTTTAGTTGTTGAAGTTTAATAGATATTAGTGTATAATTATTGTTGTGTATGTATTTGAAATTAACACAAGAAATTCAAATTCATTATGATGGATATATTCCACAGTAATTTTAAGGGTACTCAACGTTGTATTACAACTTTTTTGTCTTTGAAAATGAATAAAATTTGTTTAAATGTAGTCTTCCTCTAATTAGAGATATATCTCCTATAAATTCATATTCTATGGATATAAATAATACTTGATTTCAAATATCTCAATTCAACAACTTTCACATATTGATATCTAAAAATCCTGTCTCAATTCAATTGCAAATACATTATGTTATTGCTCATTTATAATATTAATATTTTTTTTAAATAATAGTGTGTACATACATACATACATACATACATACATACATACATACATATATATATATATATATATATATATATATATATATATATATATATATATATAATTGTAGAATTCATATTAATATTATTGGAGTAAGAATTGTATAAATGATAAATTACTAAATATAACTATGGTAATATTTAATTAAAATCTAAATGAGTTCAAACTTACCATTGAAGAATGTAAGAAAAAATATTGTGTGTGCATGTGCATGATAATTATAATGTGAAAAGATAACAGAAGTTATAACAGTAGGGACATTTTTGTCCAAAAAATTATGTAATACAACTTTTATAGCATAAGGTACAACAAAAATTAACGGAAAAAACGGACATAAACCAGGGGTATAACCTGGATTGAAACTTATTATGTTTTTAGATATTTACTTATTATTTCCATTTATTTTAATGGTTATCGTTTAGTTTCCTTAGCGGTGGCATATTTGTAGTTTTGTTGAAGTTGGATGGTTGTGTCATACTATTGCCAATCATGTTTAATGGTGTGAAACATATCCTAAGATATCTTCAAGGTATAAAAGATCTTAGTTTTTTATTTGAAAGAAACCAAGATACCACATTAGTGGATAGTCGGACAATGGTTATATTTTTGATCCACATAATGCTAGGTCCCAAACTTAATATGTATTTCTTTGTGGAGGTATTGCTATTTCATGGAAATCCGCTAAATAGACACTAGTAGCTACCTCATTAAATCATTAGGAGATCATTGTTTGTATGTAGCCTCAAAAGAGTGTGTATAGTTGAGTTCATTAATACATAATATTTATAACTCATGTGGGATAGCAAGTATAAGTGACTCTCCCACTGTCCTGTACGAGGACAATGTAGCATGTGTTGCACAGATGAGTAGTGGCCTGAATATGTTAAAGGGAACTTTACAAAGCACATTGCATCTAATTAAATTCTTTTACCCACACGAACTCCAAAAGATCAAGTTTTGAAATATAGGTTTAGAAGGTTTGTTCTAGTGATAATCTAGCAGATTTATTCACTAAGTCCCCTACCTATGTACACGGTATACCTTTGAGAAGTCTGTTTATAATATTTGGATGTGTAGGTTAGGTAGATTGTTGTCTTCATGAGGAGCAACAACAACATCCAAGTACAATTGGTCTATTGATCCAGATGATCAAATACTCTTCTACATCCTAAATTAAAACTCTAACTGCATGTTTGGTTCGCGGAATAGGCCTGGAATAGCATAGCATTTCCGGGAATATGCCTATTCCTTTGTTTGGTAATGCTTTTTATTCCCAGGAACATTGTTCCTGAGAATGAGTTATTACCCTTGCAAGGGTAATAGCAATTACCAGACCTCCCTTGGTATTAACCTATTCCTGAGTTCTTATTAATAGGCAAATTTTCTTACTTACTATTTTACCCTTAATTAAACTTAAAATATATTTAGATCACAACAGTCTGAATCAAATTTATTTTTTTATATTCCTGTTTTGCACCTGTTATGTTTTGTTAATTTCGTTTTAATCTTTTATATTGTTTTGATGTATTATTTATATATATTTTTTAAATATTTATACATATATTTTATATTATTAAACATAAATAATATCATCTCATCAAGACGATGAAAATAAGATTAATATTTAATATAAATTAATTAAATATTATACAAATAATCAAGTGTTGGTATAATTTTTAAAATTAATTTTATGCTAAAAAATAAATAACTCTTTCCAAATAATTCACAATATACACATTTAAATAAATAAATAAATATAAAAATGAAATGTAATCTAAGTACATGTTTAACTCAGGAATCTAAAATCTCATTTGGTTCATTCATAATACAACATTTGTTGGTTATTTCCACCCAAGTGATGATCTTCTTGAATTTTTCGGTGGGAAGATGCCCATGAGTGATTGCGTTCTTAGTGTTCTTGCTGCACTAGAACTGGCCACTTTGCATCCTTTTGTCTGGTTCGAATGGCGTATAGAGCTTGTATTCTTCTTAGCATAATCTCATCACGTTTTATAGTAATATTATGACTATTGAATATATGATTATTTGTTACAGGAAGACTCCTTGAAATAAGGAGATACACACATCTGAAACCAACTTTCTGAAGACTTCATAATCTCTTCTTCTAAATATTATTAAATCTTCTTTCAAAAAATTTGTTATTTATATGACTACTAGTTTTACACGCGTATTGCGCGAATGAGTTAATGCATAATGTTTATATTTAAATAAATATTTGAAAGTATATCAATGTAAGATTATATATGAGAAGTTTGTACATAGCTAATTGAATGTCGAATTTGTTTATTTAAATATGTAACTCAAAATATATGAATCCAAGATAATATAGAAAATTCATTATAATTGTTACTAAAATAAATGTTTGCAACTTTGTAAAATCGATAATCTAAATACTTGGTCTAAAAACGATAGTCTAAATAAATACTACTTTAATTTGGTTTGAGTTTTTTTTTAAGTATTCTTAATTCTCTTTTGAGTAATATTATCATTGTCTTCATCTTCACTATTTGTCTTCTTCCTTTTTGTTGGTAGTGTGTTATTTGTAATTGAGTTACTGTTGATAGCATAGATGACAACATCATACAATGAGATTATGATGTAGGAAGCTATGTATTTTCCTTGTTATGTATATGACTAGACCTTAGTTGTACTATGAACTGTTGATCTTGTAAATGCATGTTGATATTTTGCAGTGGTAGTTTGTTCTCCTACATGTCTCATGTGTAAGTATTGAATAAAATATTAATATTTATTATATTTGTATAGATTCATTAGTAGTACCTTTTGTTTCTATTTTAATAATGTGTTTACTTGATAATAACAACAATAACTTTGTAGATAGTTCGAATATTGATGTTACAACTTGCCCAATTTCATCAATAATTTTCACATTCATTTTGCACATGTTAATTTTCAGGTTCGTATTTTTAGAATTAGTAGGAATGAGTGTAGTACTTGATTTGTGTGTGTGTGTGTTTATTGAATTGATATTTAACATTATTTTTTTAGTATAACTTTGATATTTAATTACAAGATAGTGTAAAAAGAAAACAATGAACAATGTAGTGAATATAATTAATTAATAAATTTGAAGGTATGGAATCATTGCATTGTAGAAAATATAGACAATATAACTAATGAAATTATATCTCTTTTTAAATTTTTGATAATGGATATTTTTTTTTAATAAAAGCATTGTAGACATCGAATTAAAAATTAAAGAAAAGCATATGTATTGTTTTTTTTTTTGTAACTACTAATTTATTTAATTTAATAATAGTAATAGAGTGGGCCCTTTACTTTTGAATAATATACTCTAACATATTCGTAGTATATATTCAACAATTATGGCAACTATGACCTTACTTATAGAAATTAATGTGTAAGTTAAAAGTTAACGGAATATTAATGGAAAAGAGAATATTTAACGGATAATCATATAATTAAGGATAAATTAAGAAATCTCAATGAAAAATATAAATCTAAACAATCTGAACCATTCATTTTGTTTAATAATTTAACCGTCATTTTTTCTACCCATTATAGACATAAGTTTCTTTGGCTCTTATTAGTATAGTAGATTTTATTTCATAATTTATAGATCATTTTATTAATATTGTAATTGCTATAGAATAATATTATATAAAAAATATTATGTAATAATAATAATAATAATAATAAATTTTTGTATAAGGTATTTATGTCTTTTAAATATGTATTCCATTTCTATTCCTTTAACCAATCAAACGTTGAAATACAATTTCGAAAATCTATTGATTCAGCGGATCAAACAATAGAATACAATTCTTGTTCTATTCCTTACTTATTCCATTCCTTATGGAATGGTATTCCTATTCCCTCCACCAAACATGCTGTAAAGGTTTACAATTGTACTATTTCCTTAACTGAGTTTTTTCTTACAAAGTTTTCTCAGGCAACCGATGCAACACATGCATTACCTATATATCGTGTACTTTATTCTCGTATAGGTTTTTTGATTCCCATAAGATTTTTTTAACAAGTTTTTAATGAGGCATGGTTATGGTTAGATAATATGCAATGGGAAGTGTTATAGAGAATTTCTTAAATATGGACATTATAACTATTGATGGTAATTAAAGCTTGTAACGATTATTATTGATTACATTCCTTCTCCATTGTTGTAATATATACTGTATCCATTGACTGAATAAGTTTGAATATATCCTACAAGTTTTGAATATAGATATATCAGATTTGCTAAAATTTCAATCAATATTATTTTTGAGATTTTTTGGAGTATAAATGTACTACTATAAATACAATTACGGAGATATTGGAAGGAAATGTGAGATACACCCCAATTTCTTAGGTAATCTCACGTTCCCTTATCTTATTACTAATATTGATTTATCTTATTTCCGTTATCTTATTTACCTATTTCAATTTTATACCAAACACATGAATCTAACATTCCCTAAGGTAATCTAACATTGCGTGAACCAAACGCAAGGAAACTTGTAGAGCTAAGATCTATCACATTGAAGTTCACAGATGTGCGAATTTGACTGTGAAACAATTACGGAGTATCTTGTTAATTTAAATGTCATGGGTGTTTTTGAAAATATTCTAAATTGAGCTTACTATGTATTTTATAGCTCTAGCTTTAATTTTTAGGTGTAGTTTGTCTATGTATGAATGCATAAGCTTCACGATAAAGTTCTATAGAGACTGCATGTGATTTTACAGTTGGGGGTAGGGGTGGTTAGAAAATACAACCTAAAGCTAGGTTGCTAATCTTAAATATTGTTCTGGATTATGGCAACAGAATGAAAGCCCAACCAGTCTATTAATTTTTCAGGTTTATTTGGATTATGTCTTTAATGCATTTATCATGTGGCAAAGTTGAAATTCCACCCACTTAATTAATTCTCCAAACTGCGTTGAGCATACTCTTCTAAATCCACATGTTTTTTCTTAGAGTACAGTTGTTTGTGGATGGTGGGTTTATTTTTCTCTTAAAGTTCATGTCCTTTATTCTTTTAACTATGCAACTTTTCACCCAATGTGCTCATTTCATGAGGGCATAAAACTATATATTTTGATATTAATGTGTAAATATCCTTCACTCATGATGGTCATCCATCTCTAGTTTGGCAGGACACTACAACTTACCTTGTATTACCTATACTCTTGGTGGAAGACGAGATTTGTTTCAATGGAGATAATATAATGAAGCCTCCCCAAGTAATTAAGAATTGATTTTATCTTAAATATTAATTTTTCTGCTTCTATTTCTTGTGTTGCATTGCCTGAGACTCTTTGTAGACAGATGATCCAAATCAGAAGAACACACTTCTTGTCTTCAAGTTTCTTCTACTCATGATTGGTTACTTTTCTCTCTCTGTCCCATCTGGTTTAACAATTTACTGGTGATGAGCTCTTAAGCCTTGATTTTATCTTTCTATACAAAGTTTGTCTCTGGATAGTAGATGTTGGTACTTGATGATGGGTACACATATATATTTGGCTAACTACTGTTCAGAGAGGAAATAATGAAAACCATGAAAATCTTATTGTTATTCTGAACTAGATCTCATACTATGCATCTGCAAGTATTATACTGTTAACAATGGTCTCCATTTTTCTTAACATTTTTGGTGGTTTGGTAATCAGGTTCTAGTTAGCCTTCATCAGGTCGTCATCCCTTACTTGTCAAAGCCCATCATTTTGTTTATAAATTTTAAGGGTTTTAAAAATTTACTAAACTATTTCGATTAACTAACCAATTAACCGCAAAAAAAAAAAAAAAATTAATTGAGTTAATTAAAAAACAAAAAGTTCAATTCTATCAATGGTTACGACATTTTTCAAATTTGAGTAATTCGGTGTGATTGTTAACAGAATTAATCGAATAAAAAAACCCCATAACTTGTTTATTATCTTACATTTTTGTAATCATGAAAATGAATTATTTTATGAATTTTCTAATATTAAAGCCCACTTTAATGTGAGGTATTATAGATCAAAGTAGTTAATGACATCTATGATTTTTTTTTAAAAGAAGATGTGAATATACGTTTTCAAAAAAACAGATGTGAATATACATATGATCTCCAATATTGCAAAAGCACACTTCTGGGAAGAGAATTATTTCATAATTTAAAATTTAAAAATAATAATAATAATAATAACCATTTGACTAATAAATCACACCAACCTTGATGTAATTACAAATCATATTTCAAAAATATCATTTTGTTAATGCATAGAAAGAGTAGAATATATCTTGCTCCACTATCACATAGCTCCGTGCACAAGGTTGAGGGAATTAAGTAAACAATGTATCTTACGGTGAATGTAGACTTTCGTAGTAGACTTGAGCATATATTGTCTCACGCTCAAAAATATTGTGTTTCCATTCTTCTATTATATCAATATTCATCTCGTTGTAAACTTGAAAATGGCCCGTAGTTGAATTTGAAGCCATAGTAATACTTTTCCTTTCTTTACTTAAAGAGAATATCTTCCTTTCTTGAGTTACCAAATCTAGAGATACGAAGTATGGTACTCTAACATGCTCCGGTTCCAAATCATCCCAATCACGGTTTAGAAATACAAGCAATTCACCATCGACATTCCAAATTCCTATTGGTGTCCAATGTTCAATATTATTATATATATTTAATTGAGCACAATCTATGCTTACTTGTTTACGCCAATTAGTATTGTTATCATTTTCAATCATTAACCAAATATCAATGCATCCGGTATTCTTATAATTCTCCACAAGTAAAGCAATATTCTCATTCATTATTGTGACTGAAGCGATAAACAAATTAGATGGCAACTCAATCGTCCCAAACACCTCATCATTCATGTCAAACCAGATCAAGTATTCAATATAGATGAAGTATTCAACACGCCAATAGTGCCTCCCTTTTAAATAAAAATCATTATGCTGGCCCGAAATATTTTCACAAGATATAACCGAATTAATTTGTCTCAAACTCCAAGAATCACTATGATCTTTACTATAAACCATTGTCATTTGGTGAATAGTACTGTAATCTTCTGAAGAAGAAATATCTAATAGCATGACAACCTTCCAAGTCATGTTGTTAGAAATCCCAAATCCAAAATGTTGGTGATCTACAAATACATGGCAGGGTGCTCTGTAAGGGACAGTAACCGAGGGTAATGCTTCAACTTTCCTAATGGATGGATTCCATATCAAAATATCATAAATAAGGTAATCACCAGGATTAAGTCGAGTATCCTTGATCGAAATCAAGCATAACATACCTTTACAGCACTTAAACCACGACTCCACTCTTGAGGTTGGGGTTCCTGGGACGATGTCTAAGTATATGCATCCAATCTCATTATACTCAGATTCTTTGTAAAGCAAATAATATTCTCTATCAAAACAACCAACCTCTAAAACAACACAATCGGTTTTTCCTTTGCTAATTTCATAGTGTTTGTTCATGAAGTGGTGATCACTTTTTATCAAATCATAGAAAAATTTACAAACACACTTAAATCGCATAAGAGACTTTACCCGTAATCTCGATAAAATATCAACCACCATATCCCTTGACAATTTGCAATTTTCCATTTTCAGGCCGATCGAGATGGAGTAGTTTCAAAGATCGAACAATTCAATGCTTCAATCGTCAATATGCAGTATTGGCGATGACGGAGATCTGAGAACATATATAGGGCGGGATGATCGAATAAGGTTTGGTGTATTTGAGTTGTAATACAACTGCTACGCTGTTATTACTTATATTAGGTTATAAAACTGAATCCGAGCAAGGGGCGGATCGGATTACAAATTTTCCCTTTTTTCAATATTATTATTTACTTAAAGATAATCATAAAATTATTTTGGGTATATCTGCTTTTTAAATTCGTCTTAATATAATAATATATACTCCTCCAGAAGCATAATGAAACCATCTTCCTCTCGATGGAGCTGGAAAATTTTAAAAGGAAAGTTAATTGCAGAGCTAAGATCTATCACATTGAAGTTCACAGATGTGCTAATTTAATTTGACTGTGAAATAATATAAATACTCTAATTTTAGTGTATAAAAATATTATTTTGTTAATGAAAATTATGTGAGTAAGCGCAGACGCGTAATTCAAATGACTTTAGAAATGTCAATAACAAAATATCAAACACTTATAATATGGTTCAAATACATAATACATTAGCCATGTTTGATAAATGGTTGTTAGCTGATTGGTTAGAAGGTACGGGTTAGAAGGTATAACTAGTTGATAACATTAGTTGATCGTAGAAATGTGTTTGGTAAATTAGCATGCAGTTAGCTTATAGTTATTTGGTATAATTTCAGTTAGCTTATAGTTATTTGGTATAATTTCTTTTCTAAAAAAATTAATTAAAAAAGTTGCTTTGACCAGCTTTTTAAATTTTAGCATTTTGGAGTTACAAAAAGCTAATTGACCAAACATTTATATTAATTTTTTAACCAAATAAAACAATTAATAGTGGTCAAATATGTCAAAATTGACTGATAAACTAACTATTTTACCAAAAAAGACTATTATAAATTATAATATAATATAATATTTATCATATACTACATGATAGTTAGGGGCCAAGTCAAAACTATACTTGGGTAGGACCATTAGGTGAAATTTTAAAACACTTTGAATGTTAATAAAAATATTTATTGGCAAAATATAAAACATAATCAATTAGATAAAATAGTTTGAATATAAAAGACATTATATTCATAAATACATTAATTTTAATTTTCTTTTAAATAGATCATCTTTAAAATTTTCTAAATTAATTCGAATACGATGAAGTATAAAATAAATTTTGGACTACATTAACTAAATAATGTTAAAAAAATATTTAATTTATTGAAGTGTTGGAAGAACTAATTAAAATAAAGAAAAGAAGCTAAAATATAATCAAAACTGCTATTATTGGGTATATCTGCTTGGGAGCAGTACATTTATATAGTTGAGCTCATAGGGATGCTTGTATAACTGCTATAGTCTGCTTTTTGTTATGCATTGGAAAAATTCCATAAGGATCTATTGAAAGATAAGACTAACCCCATCCCTCTCAATCCCATATTAGCAATCCCATGTGGCATATTATTAACATTTTTTTTTTTAATTGATGACTTGGATGCAAATTTGCAATCTGTACAAAAAGCTATGCAGCTTTTTGTACTTTTTTTTTTTGTTTATTTCTTTTGTTTTGTTTTATTTTTTGTTTATTTTATTTAAAGTGATGTAAAATTGGAACCCACTTTTGAGAGTTGATTGAATTTACATGGGTGTAGTATGAATAGTAAATGAATTACAAATTAGTTGATGTAGAAGTAACACCCATTTTTTTTAGAGAGAGATTTGCATGGATAAGAAATTAAGAATAGCTTAAGGAGCAGCACTCCAGATGCATAATGAAACCATCTTCCTCTCGTGGAGCTGGGAGACGTTTGGTTCAAGTTATATAGGATAACTAAGGTTATATTTGCTTAGGAATATAAGATTATCATGTTTAGTTCAAGTTATGTAAGATTCTCAGGGGATATATAACATAACCTCCCGATGAAGTTTTTAGCTATTGGAATGGAATGTGAGATACACCCTAATTTATTAGGTAATCTCACATTCTCTTATCTTATTACTAATATTGAGTTTTTGGCATTTTAATCAATTTATCTTATTTCCGTTGTCTTATTTACCTATTTCAATTTTAAATCGAACACATGAATCTAACATTCCCAACAATATAACATTCCCTAAGTAATCTAACATTTCGTGAACCAAACACCCCTAAAATGAAACTTGCAAAGCTAAGATCTATCACATTGAAGTTCACAGATGTGCGAATTTGACTGTGAAACAATTACGGAGTATCTTGTTAATTTAAATGCCATGGGGTGTTTTGAAAATATTCTAAATTGAGCTTACTATTTTATAGCTCTAGCTTTTTAGGTGTAGTTTAAGTTTGAAGTTTGAAGTTTGAAGTTTGAGGATTTTGAAAGGTGTGTTTATATGTAAAATAGGCTAATAAAATAATACATTGCTAGTATTTTTGCTCGTGCGTTGCACGGAATGAATTTTGTTATAATATTTTAAGAATATTTAGATTGATATATAATTATATAAATTATAACATCAATATTATATAGTGCAAATAATGAAAATGGTTGGATCGATTATATTTTCTAATGTTATCCTTGCTTGAATTCAAGCAAATAATTGCTCAATTACCCGTGTGATGCACGGAAAAATAGTTTAAATTATATATTTAGATAATAAAATTAAAGATTGAATAATAAAAAAATTCTAATATTGAACATGTACAATTATTTTTATTATGTGATTAGTGTAAAATATCACTCAATATAATATTTGCTCTCTTGTAATATTGAATTGCTTGTATATATTGATCGTCACAATATTTTACCCAAAAAAATATATTATAAAACATTATGTTATTAGATACAACACGTGATTATAAAACATTTGAATTTAAATAAATCAAATGTGCCTAGAATATAAACATAATTATGCAAATTACACATACATAAAATATGCTAGTAATATGTATAGTCCACATATATTGTATACATGTCATTTAATATTTTAATATAGATACATGTAAAAGATAATCACTGCTATTATTTTAGTTAAACCAAATATATATATATATATATATACATATATATACATATATATATATATATATATATATATATATATTTACAGCAGCTCATTAAAATTGTTTTCGACAAAAAAAAAACAAAAAAAATTATCTCAATATTTTAAGCCTAACACCTCGTACAATCGAATCAATCGTACCCTAATTGACTAAACAGTACTTTAGGCATTTATTTCATTGAGTAAAACAAAAGTAAGAACCATTATGGGTAGAGTTCTAATTATGTGGCTGAAAAAATCAAGAGATACAGTGAAAAATGATGAATTATGGTAAGGTAAAAAAAATATGAAATGTAATGATGTATATATTAGTCCCAAAATCAATTAGATACAAATTATATTAGGAAAATTTTATATATATATATATATATACACACACACACACACACAAAAGGCTGAATAATTATAATACATTAATGCCGAAAAAATTATTCAATTATTCTTTAGTTATAATTATAGTAATATTATACGTTTATATATATTACTTAAATAATTACACGAAAGAAGGGAATGAAAATTACCATAATGATTACAATAAATAAAAATTATGCAATTATATTAATATTTAATTATTAAGTTAAGTATTTGCACCTAAAAAAAGATAACTATAATTTATTTTGTACCAACAATATGATACCTTATGTATAAAAATATGTATATAGATTATCATAAAATAATCATAAAAATCACATGGGATTAGGTGATGAGAATTACCATAATAAAATATTAGTACAAAATCAACTATACTTTATAATGGCAATTATAACAAAAAAATCATAAAAATATCATAATATATAATAATTACTCAAAAGAAGGGAATGATAATCTATTTTTGTACTAATAATATTATACCTTAAATATAAAATAAGAATATTAGGCAATTTTGTTAATAAATAATTAATATTTTGGTACATTAATTTTGGCTAGGAATTGAAATAATTAGGTTGGAAATAATTTATAAGAATATTAGGCACTCTCAATGTCATGAAAATGTGTTTTTGGAATCCAATTCGCAGTGTTAGACAATTTTGTATATTATTATAATTAGATAATTATATTATTGTTAAAATAAATATAGAAAAATAAAGAAGAAATAATTTAAAAAATAAATATAATGTCAACTATTATATAATAAAAATGCATATTACATGTTAACGGTGTAGAAAAGATATCTAACAGTAGAACTTAATTAACCGACCAACTTTTGCAATATATATACAATGCTGCGCCATAAGAGAGTGCAAAAATATACAATGTTGCGCCAAAAAACCCCACTCGTTTTCAACCAGTTCGTAATTAATTTAAAATTTTAATGAGAGAGACCACTTAGACATCACAAAATCATTCATCTATCAACTACATAGTTATTTTTAAAGAAACCTGCATCTAGTCTCATTTCATGCTTGCAACAATCTGCAACACTCTTTGATACGACACTCTTGTAGTCACCTTTCATTAAAATTAATGGAGGAAGAGAAGTCAAAATTATGCATTTCAACTGCTACAGCCCACAACGATTTGGAAGAAAGTCGATAATTATCTAAGTATTTTGGATGGAGATGTACCAATTAATAGAGACAATTAATCATTATCCTTAACAATTTAGTTTACACATCAAAAATGAGAAAAAAGGGGACAGACTCAAACGAATAGAAGATGAATTTTTTTTAAGCCAAATGAAATCAAAATTATCATTGAAACATATATATATGTGTGTGTGTGTGTGTGAAAAAGGAGTAGCTCGATGAAATTGCATTCCCAACCTCAAAATAAATCTAAATCCTCAAAATGAGGAGCAATAGGTTCTTGATTCAGGGTCAAAGTGCAAAAGAGATTCAATGAAAGCAAAATTAACACGAATCAATGAAAGATAAGCAAGCCACCGCAGAGGGTGGAGCGGATGCTGGCTCAAACTGAAGCACAAAGAGTCAACAGTTGACTCTATTGAGGCTCGAACCCACTCTCATTATCCATGTGAGAGTGTTAACCAAGACACCGGGTGCTATTAGACTACAAGGTCTTTGACATCATAATTACTAATAACCTATTATAACCAATTGTATATAGTATAGATTAGTTATCCACTATAACACCCTCATATTCTAACACTAAAATATTGGAAAATCATCTAATAAAATGGCATAATTAACCTTAAATATAACAACAACCAATCAACCATAGTATTAAAATTTCATAGAATAATTTTTCAAAAAAAAAATTCATAGAATAAGAGAGTGTTACCGCCAAACACAGATAGATGTAAGGCTACCACAAAACATAACTTTTAAAAATGTGGGTTTTACAAGACCGCAAATCCATACATGTCCAGAATAAGGAAGTTCTAATGTCACAAACTACAACAGATCCATAACAGAAACATCAATGTCTAACATATCAGGTTTACACATGAAGTACCACTAAGAAGGAACTAGCAGTTAAGTCACTACATCGCTCTCATCGAATGCAAGAACTACTTCATACTTGAAAAGGTTAAGTTCAAAACACATAAAAGTAAATAGTTAGCATAAAAATGTTAAACAAGAACCACTTTACCCCATAAAATAATTATATTTTAATATTTTATAATAAAAAGATTTTACAATCAAAATCATGTGGTTTATACTTAGGGTGTATTTGGAAACTCGGAAAATGATTTCTAGAAAGAAATTATTTTTCGATTTCCTTTGTTTGGGAACGCATGAAAAATACGGTCAACGGAAAACAATTTTCATTAACCAAGGAAAATCAAGCCAAAATTCTGAAAAACAACTTCCAGAATTTTTTTCCAGAAGTCATTTTCCGGAACCATGGCGTAGCTGGGAAATGGACCAAGGAGGTTGGGGAACATTTGGGTTCCGCCGGAAATCTATAGATTCATTTTTTTATTTAAATTTTATTTTAAATAAATACCATTATTATAATTTTTTATATTTTAAATAAAATGATTAAAATGTTTAATTATACAATTCTACTCATTTTTCAGAAAATGAACCAAACACACAAAGACAATTTTCCATAATACGTCCAAACACTGAAAATGAAATCATTTCTCAAAAAATGATTCATTTTCCAGAAAACATTTTCCATAAGTCATTTTATTGTTTTCCAAACACACCCTTAAAGCATTTAAGTACTCACTCCCCCACTCACTCATAAACTTAAAACACCAACCATGATTGGGAGGAAAGTTTTAGCAAACCGATAGAGATATATACACTATAAGAATTGAGAACTCGCACCGTAAGAGTATATAAGTAATTACAATCATTTTCAAAATAACCTTAATTCCCACTGTAAATATAGAAAATGTTATATGGTGTTATTCTCAAGTATTAAACATTATAAATATAGTTGCACATCCTCTACTGCGTAACTGCACAACACATTAACGTGAACCCCCATCTTGCTATGCACATGCTAAGAAATGCATTTGCACAACCGTTCCCTCCCTACTCGAATCATTTTGGCAAAACAAAAGAAAAATTACCAAATTCACCCATACATCGTTCGTTACCTTAAATTCATTCGTATATCAATCAGTGAGTTGCACATACGTCGGGTAGAATTGTAACATATTCCTCAAAATAATATTTACATCGTTCATTAATTAATATAAAAAAAGAAAAAGTATACTCCGTAGCATATTCCTCAAAATATATTTACATAACCATAACCTTTCCAAAATAATGTAAATATACTTCAATACTCTTTTGCCCTCATGCTATCAAAAATATCATTCTCAAATATAACACCATATCAATACCATACTCATATATTTTTCAAAAATAAATTTCTAATATATAACCCAGCCTTTTTCAAAATAATAATTTCACAGTCATAATATTTCAACTTATTTATCCAAAACAATGTGTACGGGAAGACATATCACTGTGCTCTGGAAGGCATAATATTATGCTTTGCAATAAGGAGAAAAAATACTTTGAAAGACAAAAAAAATAACTTAGACAAAATTATAATAACGTCACCGCATTTGTTTTTAAATAGCTTCATTATGACCTTGATCTGAACAAGATTAATGGATGAGATTAAACCTTATTTTTCACCTAAAGCTTTTTTCGCACATGGCTAGTTTTATATATATATATATATATATATATATATATATATATATATATATATATATATATATATATGCACAATAACTACTACACTAGTGTATCGCAATCAAAGCCAACAACATTATGAGGTATTTTAAGTTATTATTTGTATGAAATATATTTTATCATATATCCAAATTCATTTGTATTATCTATATTATATTCTGTCAAACATTATTAATGAATTGTTATTTATTTCTATATATACTATCAAATATCATTACTAAAAGTCGTTATTTGTTTGTCTGTTTAGAATGAAGATGCAATCGAACTTCATGATAACAATGAAAATAAAAATGATGATCCAAAGAACCCAAATCTCGAGGTTGCATTCGAATTTTCTACTGAAATGGTAAAACTATAATTAACCTATTATAAAATATAAAAGAATATTTTATACTTGCATAGTAATTTAATTATTAATAAAATAATTATTTATTAGGCGTTCATGTCTCGCTAAGATTTAGTTGAATGGGTTCAAAGAAGATGTCAAGTTCTCAGATATGTTATTGTGATCAAAAGGTCCCGACAAAAAAAATCTTACAATTGTATTTCAGTGTGAATCGGATCAATACTTACAATGGGTATGTATGCACTAGTTGTACTCATGAGAATGTTATATTGGATTGAAATGGAATTAAATTTTTCTTTTTTATATTTTATTGTGATGTTAATGTGTTTTTACCGTTTTTAGCAATTCAAAATTAATTTATTATATTATTATAATAAGGTAAAATAATGCATACAAAAAATTTGAGTTATAAAGAATATCATGAAAATTTATTAAATATTAGATACTACATAAAATAATTAAAAATTATTATACTATCACAATTTGAAATAATAATAAATAATAAATATTTTAAATATTTAATTACAAAATATTATAGACAAAATTATTATACTATCACAATTAGAAATACAAATAAATAATAAATAATAAATATTTTAAATAGAAAACATAATGTTTGACCAACTTTAATGAAAGTGGTGCAAATAGCAAATTCTATTTACACCACCTATAAAGCTATCAAACCTATTAAATGGTGATGTAAATAGAATTTTGGGTGGTACAAATAGAATTACCCTTTTAAAGGTGTGCTTATATGTAAAATAAGCTAAAAGAATGCATTATTGGTTATCCACTATAACACCCTCATATTCTAACACAAATATTTGAAAATCATCTAATAAAATGACATAATTAACCTTAAATATAACAAAAACCAATCAACCATAGTATTAAAATTCCATAGAATAAGAGAGTGTTACCGCCACACACGGATAGATGTAAGGCTACCACACACCATCACACACGGATAGATGTAAGGCTACCACAAAACATAACTTCTAAAACTATGGGTTCTACAAAACCCAAAATCCATACCTGTCCAAAATAAGGAAGCTCTAATGTCACAAACTACAAGGACCCATAACAGAAACATCAATGTCTAACAGATCAAGTTTACACATGAAGTACCACTATGAAGGAACTACCAAGTCGTCACTACATTGCTCTCATCGAATGCAAGAACTCATAAACTTAAAACACCAACCATGATTGAGAGGAAAGTTTTAACAAATCTTGTAGTCAAGTAGTACTTGATTGCACTTCCATATGGAAGGGAGTGAATTCGAGTTTCAGTGGAGGTAATATTGACTCTTTGTACTTCAGTAGGAGAAAGTAGTTATGAACCGAGTCAGTAGTACTAAAAAAAAAAGGATAAGTAATTACAATCGTTTTCAAAATAACCTTAATTCCCACAGTAAATATAGAAAAGTTTATGGTGTTATTCTCAAGTATTAAACATATAATTTTAGTTGAATATTGTAATTGTTTATGATTTTTGTTAACAATTATATATTAAATTTAGTCTTTTCAATAACTGTTTCATATATTTTTATGCATTACACTCCCAGTGCACGTTTTGCCTTCCATTACATATTGTTATGTCTTCCTGAGCATATTGTTGTGACTTTTGATGCACATTGTTATAAATCGTAGGTTGCGATTAGAAAAAAAAAGTTAATCTATGACTAAAATTCAACTGTATTTTTTAGCTGCGTGATTGCGTCCTTCACCGCAATCACCGCACCAAAACCTAAGCCAATTTTTCACTTGCGGCCTTCACCGCACCCGAGCCTAAGCCTATATATATGCACAGTAACTACTACTTCACCGCACCAAAGCCTAAGCCTATATATATGCACAGTAACTACTACACTAGTGCATCGCAATTGCTACAGAAATGTACTACAAATACTATACGAATGCACCACACATACAGAAATGTACTACAAATACTATACGAATGCACCACACATATCCGCGCCTGAAAAATTTTATATATACAAACCTAATTAACTCATCCCACAAGATGGAAAACACAAGAATAGCAGTAGCCAGTTGACATGCTGAAGAAAAATATGAAATGAAAATAAAGACTTGTGATTGACAAACAAGCATTCCTTCTTCCAGCCCAGATTGGCAATCATTGAGCTCTTCTAAATTCTAGCCAGGAATGTAGAAATCAAACTTGACATCTACAGAACCAGAATCTTCTCCAGTATCTTTGTACTCAACATTTGTGATTGTTCCGGTTGGATCATCCAATTGGTACTCTGATCGTAGCAAACTTGGCGAGAGAGTCGGCTACACTGTTCTGCTCTCTAGTTATAGCTGTAATCTTCCAGATATCGAATTTCCTGAGTTCATGCTTGCATGCCATCAGAATATTGGCCGTAACATTGTCCATGCAACAGGCACCGTTAAGCCCTTCCACTATGGTTTTGGAGTCACTTTCGATGATGATCCGTCTTGAGCCTTCTGATGCAGCCAGTTGGACTCCTCTGAGGACTGCCCAAGCTTCAGCCTGGAGTGGGGAGCATCGGCCAATGTTGCTTACATATCCTCCTTTCCAGTTGCCACGAAAGTCCCTAAGTACACCACCGCATCCTGCTTTGTTTGTCATTGGATCCACCGCTCCATCAACATTGAGTTTCAGAAACTCTTGGCTTGGTGCTTCCCAGTTCAGCATTCTCCACTGGGTCGGATTGCAATTCAAGTGCTGAGCCTTGGTTCGGGAAAAAGCCGCATCTATTTCGGCAACCTTCAACTTAATCCAAGTAATCTTGGTGTGTAAGGGTGTAGTGGCATTGTTGAATATTAAAGGATTTAAAGCCCAATTTAATGTGTGGTATTATAGATCAAAGTAGTTAATGACATCTACGATTTATAAAATAGAAAAAAAAAAAGATGTGAATATACATATGATCTCCAAGATTGCGAAAGCATACTTCAAGGGAAGGGAATTATTTCATAATTTAAAAATAAAAAATAAAAACAATAATAATAATAATAACCATTTGACTAATAAATCACACCAACCTTGGATGAAATTACAAATCTCATATTTCAAAAATATCAGTTTGTTAATGCATAGAAAGAGTGAATATATCTTACTCCACTATCACATAACTCCATGCACAAGATTGATGGAATTAAAACAATGCATAATTATTTCATTCATACGGTAAATGTAGACTTTCGTGGTAGACTCGAGCATATATTATCTGACGCCTAAAAATATTGTGTTTCCATTCTTCTATTATATCAATATTCCTCTCGTTGTAAACTTGAAAATAGCCCGTAGTTGAATTTTTTGCAGCCATAGTAATACTTTTCCTTTCTTTACTTATAGAGAATTTCTTTCTTTCTTGAGTTATCAAATCTAGAGATATGAAGTATGGTACATCCCCTGGAGCTTCCAAATCCCAAAGCTCATGCGAAAAACCATGAACTATACGGTCTATAAATACAAGCAATTCACCACCCACATTCCAAATCCCTATTGGTCTCCAAAGTTCAGTATTATTAAATATGTCAATATTGGGAAATGCTTGTTTAACCCAATAAGTATTGTTGTCATTTTCAACCATTAACCAAATATCAATGCATTCGGAAACCTCCGAATATCCAAGTACAGCAATAGTCTCATTCATTATTGAGACTCCACCAATAGCAAAATTAGATGGCAACTCAATCGTCCCAAACACCTCATCATTCATGTCAAACCAAATCAAGTAGTCAGTGTAATTCCATTCAGCCCTCCAATAGTACCTCCCTTTTAAATAAAAATCTCCGCAAATAATTTTTTGACAAATATTTTGACAAGGTGTAACCGAATTAATTTGTTTCAAACTCCAAGAATCACTATGATCTTGACTATAAACAACCGTTGTGATTTGGTGAAGAGTGTTGCCACCTAAAGCACAAATTTCTAATAACATGACAACCTTCCAAGTCATGTTGTTAGAAATCCCAAATCCAAAATTGCCAAATGCAATTGCATTACAAGGTCCTTTGTAAGGGACGATAACCGAGGGTAGGGCTTTAACTTTCCTAATGGATGGATTCCATATCAAAATATCATAAATAAGATAATCACCAGGTTTAAGATGATCATTCCTTGCCGAAATCAAGCATAAGACACCTTTACAACACCTAACCGACTGCACTCTTGGGATGTCTAAGTATATGCATCCAATCTCATTATACTCAGATTCTTTGTAAAGCAAATAATATTCTCTAACATCATAACCAGCCTCTAAAACAACACAATCGGTTTTTGCTTTGCTGATCTCATAGTGTTTGTGCATGAAGTGGCGATCACTTTTTATCAAATCATAGAAAGTTTTACAAACACACTTAAATCGCATAAGAGACTTTACCGGTAATCTCGATAAAATATCAACCACCATATCCCCTGGCAATTTGCAATTCTCCATTTTCAGGCCCATCGAGATCGAGTGGTTTCAAAGATCGAACAATTCAATGCTTCTAGCAATTAGGGAAAGATCTGAGAACATATATAGGGATGATCGAATAAGGTTTGGTGTATTTGAGTTGTAATACAACTGCTACGCATTACTTATATTAGGTTATAAAACTGAATCCGATCAAGGGGCGGATCGGATTACAAATTTTCCCTTTTTTCAATATTATTATTTACTTAAAGATAATCATAAAATTATTTTGGGTATATCTGCTTTTTAAATTCGTCTTAATATATACTCCTCCATATGCATAATGAAACCATCTTCCTCTCGTGGAGCTGGAAAACTTTAAAAGGAAACTTAATTGCAGAGCTAAGATCTATCACATTGAAGTTCACAGATGTGCTAATTTAATTTGACTGTGAAACAATATAAATACTCTAATTTTAGTGTATAAAAATATTATCTTGTTAATGAAAATTATGTCAATAATAAAATATCAAAGGTTCAAATACAAAATACATCAACCATGTTTAGTAAATGATTGTTAGCTAATAGCTGTTAACTGATTAGGTTAGAAAGCAGTTAGAAGGTATAATTAGTTGATAACATTAGCTGATTGTAGAAAGGTGTTTGGTATAGATTAAAAAATTTGTTTATTAATTTTAAGGATTTTAAAATTTTACTAAACTATTTCGATTAACTAACCAATTAACCACAAAAAAAATAAAAATTAATTGAGTTAATTAAAAGACAAAAAGTTCAATTCTATGAATGGTTACGACATTTTTCAAATTTGAGTAATTCGGTGTGATTGTTAACATAATCGAATAAAAAACCCCATAACTTGCTTATTATCTTACATTTTTGTAATCATGAAAATGAATTATTTTATGAATTTTTCTAATATTAAAGCCCACTTTAATTTTGGGGTATTATTATAGATCAAAGTAGTTAATGACATCTACAAATTTTTTTAAAAGAAGATGTGAATATACATATGATCTCCAATATTGCAAAAGCACACTTCTGGGAAGGGAATTATTTCATAATTTAAAAATTTAAAAATAATAATAATAACCATTTGACTAATAAATCACACCAACCTTGATGTAATTACAAATCATATTTCAAAAATATCATTTTGTTAATGCATAGAAAGAGTAGAATATCTTACTCCACTATCACATATATAGCGTGCACAAGGTTGAGGGAATTAAGTAAACAATGTATCTTACGGTGAATGTAGACTTTCGTAGTAGACTCGAGCATATATTGCCTCACGCTCAAAATTATTGTGTTTCCATTCTTCTATTATATCAATATTCCTCCCGTTGTAAACTTGAAAATGACCCGTAGTTGAATTTGAAGCCATAGTAATACTTTTCCTTTCTTTACTTAAAGAGAATTTCTTCGTTTCTTGAGTTATCAAATCTAGAGATACAAAGTATGGTACTCCAACATGCTCCTGCCCCAGTTCCAAATCATCCGGATAACGGTCTAGAAATACAAGCAATTCACTACCCACATTCCAAATTCCTATTGGTGTCCAAATTTCAATATTATTATACATATTTAATTGAGCACAATCTATGCTTGCTTGTTTACGCCAAGCAGTATTGTTATCATTCTCAATCATTAACCAAATATCAATGCATACGGAATTCTCAGAATTCTCCACAAGTAAAGCAATAGTCTCATTCATTATTGTGACTTCATCAATAAACAAATTAGATGGCAACTCAATCGTCCCAAACACTTCATCATTCATGTCAAACCAAATCAAGTATTCATCATTATTGATGAAGTATTCATTATTGCCAGAATACGTTTCAGCAAGCCAATAGTACCTCCCTTTTAAATAAAAATCATTGCTCTTGCCCGAAATATTTTTACAAGATATAACCGAATTAATTTGTCTTAAACTCCAAGAATCACTTTGATCTTTACTATAAACCATTGTCATTTGGTGAATAGCTCTGGAATCTGAAGAACGAATATCTAATAGCATCACAATCTTCCAAGTCATGTTGTTAGAAATCCCAAATCCAAAATGCTGATCTACATATGCACGGCAGGGTGCTCTGTAAGGGACAGTAACCAAAGGTAATGCTTCAACTTTCTTAATGGATGGATTCCATATCAAAATATCATAAATCAGGTAATCACCAGGTCTAAGTCTGTCATCCTTGATCGAAATCAAGCATAACATACCTTTACAACACTTAAAGACTCCACTCCTGAGGTTGGGGTTTTTGGGATGTCTAAGTATATGCATCCAATCTCATTATACTCAGATTCTTTGTAAAGCAAATAATATTCTCTATCCATACAACCAACCTCTAGAAGAACACAATCGGTTTTTGCTTTGCTAATTTCATAGTGTTTGTTCATGAAGTGGTGATCACTTTTTATCAAATCATAGAAAAATTTACAAACACACTTAAATCGCATAAGAGACTTTACCGGTAATCTCGATAAAATATCAACCACCAAATCCCTTGACAATTTCCAAATTTCCATTTTCAGGCCCATCGAGATCGGGTAGTTTTTTCAAAGATGGAACAATTCAATGCTTCTAGCAATTAGGGAAAGATGTGCCTTCAATCGTCAATATGCAGTATTAGCGATGACGGAGATCTGGGAACATATATATATATAGGGATGATCGAATAAGGTTTGGTGTGTTGAAGACTTGTATTTGAGTTGTAATACAACTGCTACGTTGTTAATATTACTTATATTAGGCTAAACTGAATCCGAGCAAGGGTGCGTGTTAGTATAGTTAGATTATTACCTAGTCTTGTGAGACTTAACTGCTATCCTCTTGTATAGGGATTAGTTATGTTACTCGGTTATGAAAGTCTGTAATATCTTTTGTGTTGTTGAGTGGAATTGTATTCACCGTTCATTGGGCGGTTCGGATTACAAAATTTCTCCTTTTTCAATATTATTATTTACTTAACTAGTATTTTTACCCGTGTAATGCACGGAATGAATTTGTTGTTATAATATATTAAGTTTGAGGATTTTGAAAGGTGTGTTTATATGTAAAATAAGCTAAAAGAATACATTATTGGTTATCCACTATAACACCTTCTGATTCTAACACTAAAATATTGAAAAATCATCTAATAAAATGGCATAATTAACCTTAAATATAACAACAACCAATCAACCATAATATTAAAATCCCATAGAGTAAGAGAGTGTTATCGCCACACCAATCAACCATAATATTAAAATCCCATAGAGTAAGAGAGTGTTATCGCCACACACAGATAGATGTAAGGCTACCACAAAACATAACTTCTAAAAATATGAGTTCTAAAGACCGCAAATCCATACATGTCTAGAATAAAGAAGTTATAATGTCACAAACTACAAGGATCCATAACATAAACATCAATGTCTAACAGATCAGGTCTACACATGAAGTACCACTAAACCAATTAATTAAGTCACTACATCTATCGCTCTCATCGAATACAAAAACTACTCCATACTTGAAAAGGTTAAGTTCAAAAAAACATAAAAGCAAATACTCCGTAGTTAACATAAAAATGTAAAGTAAGAACCACTTTGCCCTATAAAATAATTATATCTTAATACTTTATAATAAAAGGATTTTACAATCAAAATCACATGGTTTACACTTAAAGCATTTAAGTACTCACTCCCCCACTCACTCATAAACTTAAAACACCAACCATGATTGAGATGAAAGTTTTAGCAAATCTTGTGGTCGAGTGGCACCAGGTTGCACTTCCATATGGAAAGGGGTGAGTCCGAGTCTCAGTAGAGGCTGCTTCAGTAGGTTGAAAAAGTAGTTATGAACAGATATTGTATTGTAATAGGGTCAGTAGTACTCCAAAATTAACTAGTATTTTTTATATATACTATTATTTTTTTATGCGCGATGCGCAAAAAATAGGTGCCCAAAATTAATATTTTATATTAAAATTTTAAATTTATTTAGATTTTATATTTTTAAATTATTGTAAATAATAATAATAATGTAAAATATTTTTTATAAATTTTATATTTAAATTTTATGAAATAACTAACATATAACTCCAATATATAATGTGTATATATCTATTATTATTGAAAAAGATAAGAAAATATATGGTGGATGTGTGTGCGGGTAACAATTTTATATATATATATATATATATATATATATATATATATATATATATATATATATATATATATATTTTGAATATTGTGATCGTTTATGATTTTTGTTAACAATTATGTATTAAATTTAGTCTTTTCAATAATTGTTTCATATTTTTATGCCTTACATTTTCAGTGCACTTTTTGTCTTCCAATACATATTGTTATGTCTTACTAAGCACATTGTTGTGACTTTCGATGCACATTGTTGTAAATCGTAGGTGGTGATCAAAAAACAAAAGAGTTGATCTAAGGCTAAAATTCAACTGCATTCTTCACTTGTGTGACTGCGTCCTTCACCGCACCAAAACCTAAGCCAATTTTTCATTTGCGGCCTTCACTGCACCAGAGCCCAAGCCTATATATATGCACAGTAACTACTACACTAGTGCATCACATCTACTACATGAATACACCGCAATTGCTACAGAAATGTACTACAAATACTATGCGAACGCACCACACAGATCCGCGCCTGAAAAATTTTATATATACAAACCTAATTAACTCATCCCACAAGATGGAAAACACAAGAATAGCAGTAGCCAGTTGACATGCTGAAGAAAAATATGAAATGAAAATAAAGACTTGTGATTGACAAACAAGCATTCCTTCTTCCAGCCCAGATTGGCAATCATTGAGCTCTTCTAAATTCTAGCCAGGAATGTAGAAATCAAACTTGACATCTACAGAACCAGAATCTTCTCCAGTATCTTTGTACTCAACATTTGTGATTGTTCCGGTTGGATCATCCAATTGGTACTCTGATCGTACACGCCGAACAGGGACCGTGACAGAGTAGAGAGTCCCGAGGTCGGGGTCTGTGGAGACACTCAACTGAACTTTATCCTGTGATTCTATCTCCACGAAATCGGAGAGGACACTCACAATGTTGCTGACAATCTTCTGCTTGGCCTCGTCGCTCACTGCACATCGATCGGAGAAGAGGATCATCTTCAACCGCTGTTTGGCGATGTTTGCATTGGAATTCCTTCTTGACAATGATGGTGGGAACATTAGCCTCCAAGCCAAGCTTAGGCGCTCGAAAAAGCTCATGTTGATAGCATTAAGAAGGAAGCTATCAAACTCTTGGCCCATGGAATTCGAGGACAGCTTGTAATCCCCAAGGATCCCAAAGGGTTTTCTGGCGTGGCATTGCATATTATGTCCATCAGGTGCTGCGCGTGACCCTCTAAGCACAAGCTCGGAAGCATTAGAACCGCCATTAAGGAAGACACCAAAGTCTACCTGTATTGAAGCAGGAAACATATTTGTCAAAAGAAGGGTCAAGTACTAGAACCACAATTCTAGTAGTGGCAGCAGACAGGTAAGTCAGAGAAGAATGGTATAATAGTACATACCGAACAAAGAACTACTGAAGTTGACTTTAAAGTGGTCACTAAATACATAGCCCGGATACACAGACTCCACGCAAAGCACATACTAACTTAAAGAAGAATACATAAAGATTTACATTGCTAAAAGTATATAAATAGATCATCAAACAAAGGCCAAGGCAAAAAACGTTTTTATAAATCCTGTCTCTGTGAATCTCCTATGATAATTATGATAAGGCAGAATTCGTGGCTTTGTCTGACCAATTTTGTTCTAATTAATCTTTAGCACACCAGTCAATGTCCCACAAGTTAGGACACACTGCCAGCAGTTATCAGTGATCTGATAAACTTGGCTGGCATGATAAGGACACAGCATGCACGATTTAGTTAGCTGCACGTGACCCTCTAAGCACAAGCTCATAAGCATTAGAATTTAGAACCACCATTAAGAAAGACACCAAAGTCTCCCTGTGTTGAAGAAGGAACGTATTTGTTAAAACAATGGTAAGTCCTAGAACTGCCATTCTATAGTGGAACCACATATTTTTAGCTGACAGGTTAGTCAGAGAAGAATGGTATAGCAGTACATACAGAACAAAGAACTACAGAAGTTGACTTTAAAGTGGCCTCTCAATACATACACTGGATACACAGACTCCATGATAGCAAATACTAACTTGAATGGGGACAACCCCAGCCAAGTTAGTTAGATTGTTAATTTGATAACCACAAGTTACAAGTTTGACTCTCAATGGAAGTGGCCAGCTACGGGGCAACCTAAGCTGGTTTGCCTCATTGTGGTCCTTTGTCGGCTAGAGTCTCCGGGGTAGGATTTATCCGGTGCACACTCTCGTGTAGTAACTGTGAATTTCCTCATCACTCAAAAAGAAAATACTAACTTGAATAGTACATAAAGATTTACTTAGCCAAAAGCAGGAAAATAGATCATCAAAATATATAATGCTTTCTGAATCGCAATGCACAGATAGAAGCTAAAATCAATAAAAAAAAAAAATCAATGCCAATCTAAAGTCCAAGTTTCATTCAAGTAACTAAAAGCTGGGCATTTTTACTTATAACGCTTTGAAGAGGAATTACGCATGATAGTTAAATGCACACACTACAAATAGATGCAAATTACAGTGATTAAGAACAAGTGTTCTTCATTTCCCGAAGGCATACTAACTCATTTCTTACAATTTCCCATCTTCCTACAATAACAGACCGGCTATATATGAAATTGAGCAGTTAAGCCAATTATTGCTGGACTAAAAGTGAATAAATGTGAGAATCGCATAACCAGAAATGAAAAGAACGTCGGGCGAACCTTTGAGGGGGGAGGAGGGTGCTTTGAGCTCCGAATGGAGTTATTCGGGTACGGACCCAGTGCAGCAGAGACCCGGTGATCTCCCGATATTGCCATTTTCTTTTGCTAATCCTATCTCTGCGAAGCTTTTTGGTGGATGAATGAATTGCTCGATCACGCGTTTCGGGGACGACGAGTAGTTAGGGTTAGCTGGGGAGTGGGAAGCTTTGCCAGTTGCCATCGTTACAATTTACGAGATTTTACGGTCCATGGTCTAGCCCTCAATTGCCTTTTGACGACGTCGTTTTCTGTTTCTTTTTTTTTTTTTTTCAATTCATGTTGATATAATACGTTTGGAAGGTATGTTAAAGCGATTAAGTGTTTCAATTGTGATATGAATGGTCATTTGAATGAGTCATCATTGTAGTCGTCTATTTCTCTAATCGCAAAAACTTTAATCGAAGAAATACTAATATTATTGGGGCAATGTTATTAGTTGAATGATCTAATCGTTGCTTTAGCCAAGTATAATTTTACTATCTTCTGAAACATAATTAAAATTGTGTTCAATAATGTAGTCAAAACAACGTTAATGAAAATTTAAGTAAAATAAATATATATTTCTAAAGATCCATTTATCTTCTATAATAAAAAAGCCAGAAGCAAGCATTTAATGCATTTTGGCAAAAGTTCCCGCCCAGTGCAAAACGGGATAGTTTCGGATGTGTATGCCAGCAGCTCTTAGTGATGCCTCCAAGTGCAAAGCGGTGCAGTTTTGGTAATTAAGCTTTAATAAGGAGATTTTGTAATATATATCACCTTAAGATCTGTGAAAGGCAACTTAATTAATTCAAAGTAGATATTTATGGCACACGTTTGTATACGAAATCATTCCTTTTACATAGGAAATCGAATCATTGGCGACTATTCGACTTCCCAGGTAGAGAACTTATTATATACATTCATCGGGAAGACAAAATCATAACTAATAAGCAGGCCTTATATATTACAAGTTAACTATGCACTTAAATGCAATTTACAAATCAAATTCAAACTGCTATTCCATTTGCATTCCAACTTCTTAATCATGGGAATGTATTGTCTTGCAAATGAACTAACGACATTTAAGAAGAGGTGTGCTATCAAGGTTAGAGTCGTTCGTGCATACATTGTCATGGAAAGGAGGGGTTCCTCCGAAATCAAGAGCAAAGAGTTGGTATTGCATGACGAAGAAGTAAGTTTCCTCATCCAAAATTCTGCAAAAACATAGCCATTTAGTTTTGTTATAGAACATTTGTAAATTTACAGATCAAATACTAACACTCCCTATGTACAGGCAACTGTACTTCATGCACATATACCAAAAGATGTTTTACCTAAATTCTGTGAAAGCTTTGTGGAAGGCAATGTTTATTGTATCAAGAACTTTTATGTGGTTTCAAACTGGCATACATACAAAACTAGCATGCACGAGTTCATGTTGCAATTCAATCATGAGACTATCATGAAAGAATATAGGTCAGATAATTTTCCTTACCACATGTACAGATCAAGACCATTCCACACTTTGAAAGGTAATCCAACAGTAAATGTGAAAGAGTTGATTGGTAAGATTTCTAATCTCTACTTTCTATTCTGTAATAATAATATCTAAATTAAGTTTCATGTAATATTACATTTCTACTGCATATTGTATATTTACCAGTACAACAGTATTAGACCCTTCATTCTACATTATGTAAATTTATGTTTCTCTATACTGATTTGTTTACTTTGTCAAATTTATATTAGATCTAATTGGGCGTGTTGTTGAAATACATGCGCCTCAAGAAAAAAGAATTGGTGGACAAAACACTAGGCTAATAGACTTTGTTTTAGAAGATGCTCAGTAAGTCAACACAATACTAATCTCCTTTCATTTAATGTCTAATTCATTTTAATTATCAATATGTGCAATGTATTTAAAAAAAAAAAAAAAAAAGGGTAATCGGTTACCCTGCACGTTCTGGGATGAGCATGTTGCCAAACTGGAACCATTGTATAGATCTGCTTCCAAGGAACATGTTGTAGTGTTGATCCAATTCTGTCGAATAAAGCTTGGTGCAAGCGGTTAGTAATTTTCAAATTCCCACAATTACAGTTTAACGAACTATTCTTTAATCTCATTTATAAGTAAAAATGCAGAATGAAGCTTATTACAGTTTAATTATCATATATCATTTTTATTTGTAGATGGTGATGTGAAAATATCATCTTCATATGATGTTACCCAACTCCTATTTGATGTTGACTGCCCTGAAATGCAAAACTTCAAAGAGAGGTATCAATTACTTTAATTCAGTTACTTTTCTGCATTTCTTTTTAATGACAAAACCTTAATTTAATTGTTCAAACTCCTACAGTCTGCTCGACATTGGGGAACAAACACCAATGCGCAGTATAGGTTCAATGACCAGCTTTAGTTACACAAATAGTATTGATGATTCAACCAGTCAAGCTATGGAACTGAAAACCATCTCTGATATCTATGAGAATGAAATGGTAAAAGAATTACTTCATTTTATTTTCATTTTTTTAGACGAATTTCTACATCTCTTTTTTGTCGACATTACAGTTCAATTCTGTCTTTGCAGCATGGAGAATTCTGGGTTGCTGCCAAGATTAATTGTATTGATAATCCCAATGACTGGTTTTATAGTTCATGTAGAAAGACAGGTTGCAACAAAAAACTGAAAGTTTCAGAAGGTGTGAATAAATGTTTCAAGTGTTTACAAACATGGAAAGATGGCATTCTAAGGTATAAAATTAGAGTGCGGGTTGTGGACCTAAAGGGTAATGCTGCGTTTTTGTTATGAGATAGAGAGTGCATGTAACTGATAGGCATTCCGGCCAGTGAGCTATATGAGAGGAATAAGAATGTATGTTTCCTTAACCTTTTATTTCTACTTATTATATTTCCTTACCTTTTTCTTTTATCTTTCTACACAATTAATACCTACATTTGTAATTGACAGATCATAGGACCATTAAAGGAGATCACTGACATAGTAGGGAGAATTATGCTATTCAAAATATCTGCAAAGACAGACCAATTTATCAACCGCTACTATGCATTCCCAGTATTAAGGATTAACAATGAAACTAAGTTTGTTCAACAATATTGCAAACAACTATTGGATGCTCATCTGAATGACTCTAACTGTGACTTGGAAATAAGTGATGGTGATGATGAATTCCTACAGGTAATTGATCTAGATCATTTAAAGCGTACTTAATTACTATAAAGCATTCAATACCTATTGTTGCTTGCAGGGTTTTGATAGTGAAGAAGCTGAGAGCCCGATTGCTATGCTGCCACCTAACAGTGCTGCAGAAACTTCGGATGGACCTGTTAAGAGATGCTTGCTGGATCAGTTCTCTTCCACCAAAGGCTGCAAAAAAATGAAAGACACTAAAGTGAAGATTGAGAAGATTGATTGAATTTCTGTTTATGCATTTTGATGGAAACCGAATGTGCAGTGTGTGTTCAAGAACTTTGTCGTTTGCTTGCTTTTCGTTTTTCGGTAGACAATTTCAAACTTAATTTTGGTTTTTTCCTGTTTTGGATTTACTGTTGCATATAAGGGCGAGTAATGCGCGCCAAGCACATCTGCGATTTTAAAAAAAATTATGACAAAAACCACAAATTTGCAAGAGAACAAACCTTAAAAAATAAAATCCGACAATCCCATTAGTTAAAAATCATACCATTTTCTTTTCACTATTCTAAAAATCACAAAAGTGCATTAATATGTATGCTATTAATTGAAGCATATGTTCAATCTCAACTAAATGTTTAAGTTGATATTTGGATTGCACATTTATATTTATATATTATATGCTCAACACACCTCGTCACGTGTGCGGACTAATTACTTTTTTATTGGTTCCAAGCAACACGTGAAATTGAAGTATGTGTTTTATCTCAATTAAAAACTTATATGATAGTTGATTGGACATTTATATTTATATATGCTCAACACTCTTAATTGGATTATCACAATGTTTCCTGTTAATCGTAAATTTAATTTTACAAACATTTTTTTTAGTACTATTAACTTTGGTACAATGTAATATGTGTTTCGCCTCCACTGAAATTTAAATCCACCCCTTTGGTGCACTAAAACACAAGGTCTTTGATAATTCATTATCAATGATCGAATCATAAAATGTGATAAATTGAATATTAGATATCCTACTTAAAATCAATGCGTGATTACATTGATCATAAACTATTAATATTACGGAGTACCTTATTTCAGATGCTTTCACATCTGAATACGACAACGTACGACAATTACCAATACGCGGCCGAACTGAACGACTTTGGACCGTTCACGGCGGCAGACGCCATACCCGGACTATGAAAATCCGACGAGAACCCTCACCGTAGCGTCACAGAATCAATAAACAGGCTGCAAAACCCCAGTTCATGGGAAGGTGGAGAGCTGCTGCTCTCACTCTCTCACGCATAGCCACAAAGCCGAAATCAACCGATCCCAACTCCCCCGCGAACCCGCCTCGCAGGTTCGCAGATTTTGCATCCTCCGCTTCAGCGCCCATATTTCGATTGCTGAATTTGAAGTCGTTTTCCGCCGTCCCTTGGCCGTCTCCTCTCTACATCGACGAATTCGAGTGCAATCCTGTTGATTTTGCTCAGAGCCCGAAGCGCAAAGCGGTGGAGGAATCTGGAAAAATTCCAATCAAAGCTTATTTTCTTTCCACCAGGTTTCATTTTTTTGCTCACAAGTCATATCCTTTGGCATATTTTTGAAACTTTCCTTGTAATTGAGCTAGGGTTTCGATAAAAGCTCATTATTACTATTATTATTTTTAAAGTTGTAATTTTGTTGATTTTTTAAAAGGATTGTAGCATTTATCTTCATTTTTTATAATGTAATAATTCCTAGTATGCTCCTTTCTTGTATTCCACCACCTTTCCTTTTCATCATTCTCATTGCTTCGCCACAATCATGATGCTATTGTTAGATATAAATATAATCTAAAATGAATTGAATAAAGGCTTAATTACTAGAAACCTAACCTTGTAGTAGCAGAAGCAATATTAGGATAGAAATATCTCTAACCATAGATGGCATCTTCTTAGTTTTGTTACCTCACACGTTGTAGAACTGCAGGGAAAAGATTAGACGTTTTGTCTCACACTTGACTTAGAACTTTAGATGGTGTATTTGAGATTATTCATGAGCAGTGTATTTGTTTATGATCTTGAATGCTTTTTATGGGATTCACTCCTTTGCTCATGATGTCTTTCGATGTTCTTTTTTTCCCCTCTATATGTCCTGCTTTCTCAGATTCATCATTTTGACAGTATTGATTTGAAGAGCTTGCAAGCAGAGCATTTCAGAAATGTCATTCCTCCAGCCTCTCGTTCATCAAACTATACAGTACTCAGATTTCAGAATTTTCCATTATCCACTGTAAGCAGAACTTATTAAGACATTTGTACTCTCTTATGAATATTCAGTTAGTTTGTGGAGTGAATATACTCTTGATAGGTTTTGCATCTTGAATTTGCATTTTTATCATTCTGCTTTGTCCCTGTCCTATCATGGCCAGTTGGCCACTATGCAAATAGTGTCCATTTTTACTTTCTTAGTCTTGAAATTAAATATAGAGCCTTACCAGAGCCATTTTGTAAAGTGTAAACCAGTAACTCAAGCATTTTGTTTGTTTTTTTTTTTTATAATAGTGAAAAAACGTTATTATCAGGTCACTATTTTCTTAATGCCTTTGCTATGCTTATTTTTATTATAAATTACTGCCACTTTTGCTAAATAGTTGTTTGTTGTGATGGCGCTGCTTACAGTTTTGGTTCAAACTGATAAATTTTAAAATGTATAAAGTGGGTAAGGAATCTTGACGGGGACCTTAGAATCCCAGTTAAGGTTCAGGTTGCAACAACAGTAGCCGGATCGGTTGAAACTGAACATGTGTCATGACTAGTGTGATTTGTGCCTGAGAGAGTGCATCACTTAGGGATTGGAATATATTGTTCATTTACATCTTCCTCTGTAATTTAATTGACGAAAAGTTGTACTGGCTTGGTCTTGTTACTATGATATGCTATAAATCTTTTGATGTCAGGCCATTGGAATTGGAGAAAATGCAGACTGCTTCCACCACATGGTTGTCTTCCAGTATGGTTCAGCTGTCCTGTTCAATGTCGATGATGATGAAGCCGAATGCTACCTTCAAACAGTGAGAAGATACGCAACTGGATTGCTTCGTGAGATGAAAAAAGATGGTTAGGGCATTTAATAGTTTATTATTTAATCAATTTCATGTTGCACGTTATCCACTTGAGATAAAAAGAAAAAAAAGATGGTTTTTCTTCCATTATTGGCATTCATGTCAATAGGCAATTTACAAATTGAAATATTAATGCTACGTTTCATTTGGTCCCTACCAGATTATGCAGTAAAAGAGAAGCCATCATTGGTTGAGGATATGGAGGGATGCCCGGATTACATTGTTCTGAAAAATTTGGACACAGATAGTATCCGTGTAATTAGCAGTGTGCTTGGGCAAAGTATTGCGCTTGATTACTTTGTCTCCCAGGTAACATTTTTGGCATTATGTCATGCATGTTCATGATATGATCATGAGTTATACTCCTCGTTATGGGCCTATGAGAGACTGAATTTGAACCAAGTGAATGAGGAGAAGTAGAAGTGCTGAATGTGAGAGGAGAAAGTTGGTAAAAGAGATTTTATTTCAATTCCAACTTACCTCTCACTGCAGAGCATGCTGCTACTTAAGGTTTACAAAAGAGCTAAAATAGGAAATAACAATATTATACTAGGAATAGAATGAATCCTAAATATCTTAGTTGCTGAAAATAAGAAATCTCAATCCTGGTAATTGTCTTCTGTATCATATGCTGATCTTATGCTTCTTTCTATAGTACTATTTTCCCACGAAGGCATCAGTTCAATAGATGATATCTAATGATTTGTGTATCTTTGTAGATTGATGGAATGGTTGAAGAATTTGCTAATATAAATCGTGAAATGGAGAGAACTGGAAATTTCACAATGGACCGGAAGAAGCTCTTTCAGCTCGTTGGCAAGGCTAATTCTAACCTAGCCGATGTAATTTTGAAAGTCGGCCTTTTTGAGAGGTCTGCTCACTGCCGATTGTTGGATAGTAGTTGATATCACACATTCATTATCCCAGTTTTCATGCAGCATTTAACATTTTTTTTTTAACTTTCAAATCTCATTGATCAGATCTGAAATTGCTTGGCGAGATGCAAAGTATGCCCAGATACTCGAGTACCTGTCTGAGGAATATGAGGTGACACAACGCTTTGCCAACCTTAACTTCAAACTAAAATTTGTTGAGGTACTTCTTCTAACCTGTTATTACAACGTCTCCTGTTATAGATTCTCCCAACTTTTCTCGATTTGTAATGCATGATACTATGATAGGAAACTAATTTGTCAAGAAGTGGGTCAAATCAAGCATACAATTTAGGCAGACTAAATTCGTGCTCTATCATAAGAAAATAGTGCTGCTGATATTACCATTTCTACATTAGTGCATTATGACTTAAACACTGTTAAAATAATTCACCTAGCAAACAAAGTGCACCATAGCAAATGTGGAAAAAGAACAAAAAAAAAAAACTTATTTTCCATTTTCATTGACATTTGCAGTTACTATTGAACATTTTTTGTTTTGGACCTGTATGTGAATTGACTATATTTAGTCAACAAAACGTGACCTTGGTATGCCTTAAGGGTGTAACTGTGCAATTGAGTTGAGACGATCCAGTCAAAACTTGAAGCTTGAGCTTTAACTTTCTATTTTTCACACAAAATTATTTTACAACCAAATAACATAACAAAATTAATTATTACATCTCAACTTGATCATTTATAATATATATAAATATATTAGCTAAATTGGTAATATTATGTTTATATTATATATAAAATATATTAAAAATAAAAAACTCTATTAGGGTCATGATCTTCTCGAGCTGAGTATTAAAATGCTTGAATTCAGTTTGATTCGTTATTTGAACTACTCCAGCTCGACTTGACAATAACCGAACCAAACCTGAGTAGCAAATGAATAGTTTGACTCACACCCTAATATGCCTGCCTATTGGATTAAGTAACACGCAAACTTTCTGCCTCGAGACTACTCTCCAAGAGTTATTCTTCAACCATATTCCATAGCTGCTGATTCCGGTATGTGAATCATATTTTGATAGAGATTCTTCTTCTTCTTTGGTGCAGCATAACATTCATTTTCTTCAGGAAGTTCTTCAAAACAGAAAGTCGGATCTACTAGAGTGGGTCATCATAGTTTTACTGGCCATAGACGACATTGTTTCTGTATATGAGATTCTTCGCGAGTCGACTGCTGTTCCTATGTGAACATCATATATATTCTTTTTGGCCTATAGAATTGATACAGAACACCCTCAAAGAAAGGGGATGTATTGTTTCATCTTCTATTTTGATTCAATATAACATGATCTCTTCATTTGAACTGAGCTACATATTCATCTACTATAGGTCTATAGGTGAGTATTGTAATTGAGGGAAAAATGCATTTTTAGTCCCTAACTGTGTGGTTCTAGTCTTTAGCCCGTTGTAGAATATACTCTTAAATCGCAATTTTCTTCTCTCAATCAATGAAACTATGAAAACTCTTTTTAGCATCCCATCTCGGGTTTTTGGCATGGGGGTTTTTGTGGGCTAACACTCTCCATTGAGTGTGCGAGTTTTTCTCGGTAAATTATTCTGTTGATCCAAGTTTACCTTGCAAGGTGGACTTGGGTCAAAAATACACAATTTACATATTGAATGTTTACAATTTACGTACTGAATGTACACAGTTTACATACTAAATGTTTACAATTTGCATACCAAATGTTCTCCTTTTGTTTTTGTTTTTTTGTTTTTTTTGTTTTTGTTTTTTGTTTCTTGTTTTTGTTTTTTTGTTTTTTTTTTGTTTCCGTCTAAAAATTTGTGTGAGAACCTAAATTAGCAAAATGACCCCTTCTTTTTCATCTCTTTTAAGTTTTAAGTCATGTCTCTCTCTCAGCCACGCAAACAAAATTTTGAAAAAATAAAAATAAAAAAATCAATGCTGGTATTGCCCTTAGCAATAATATATTTTCATATGTAATTTTTAAGAAAAACACCTACTAATAAGATATGGGATATAAGACAGGTTCAAGATTTCTCTATGACTAAAAGGTAGAGAGTTATAAATTAAAAGATAAACACATTTTTTTTCCTATAATTGAGCATTACATGCTATCAAAAGTAAAACAAATTAACCATTTTTGTCCATGAAAACCTTTGCCTTATGATATGCTCTCTGCAGATATGTTCTTAGCCTCTTTAGATCTAATCTTACATTTTGTTCTCTCAAATAGATATCCATAATCTCCTTGGACCAACCTCTTGCTTGAAGAGCCAAAGGATCATTCAACACTTCACTATCTTCTTTCCCATACTTGTCTGCTAAGCTGCTTTCATGCATTTCAATCTTGTATTCCTCATACTCTAGCTCCAAATTCTTGGCTAACTTCCCAAAACAAAGCTCCGATACTCCGTCAGCTCCTATTGGGACAATTTGAATGAACACCGAGCCCGGACGCAAAAACATCGCATGCGTTAGGGCAGCCCCGTGCACCCCTAGCATCGCGTGGCTTGAGTTTATCAGACCAAACGATTTTGCCAAGGACGTATTTGTATGTGGTTCGAACATAATTACTTCAAATCCTATCTTTTCAGCCAATATTTTCACTTCATACTGATTTAGAATAACACGTCCTAAACTGCCGCTACGACTAGTTAACACAAGACGCGGCTTGGTAATTGTGTCATCGGGTGGTGTGCCGGTGTTCCCATATGTGGTAGCTAAGAATGTGTGGAAATCGAGAATGGTTTTAGAAGTGGGAATTAGCTTTGGATCTATGGTCATGAAACCGTGCGACATTAGACCAACCGTAACCCTAGGAAAACAATGTGTAATGATTTCTTTGTCAAAATCTACGATGGCATATTTACTGAAATTACGTAACAACCCTTTGTACTTCACCACCCACCAATCCTGCAATTGGGAAATCACCAACACAAAATCTTGATTTGGGAAGACAGAATTAACGGTGATGAAGAGGGGAATGAACCCATCGTTGAAATCATGGAAGAAGTTTCCGGTGTACCCTCCCGCACTGAATACAAGCGCGGGAATAACGTGGTGAACGTCGCATGTTGGGCCTAATGGGCCTTTAGTGAGAGTGACTTCTTTGATATTGGACATCGTGAAATTTTCCCATTTTCTCGCATAGGGCCGGACCTTCTCAACTGTCAAATTGGGCCCATTGTTGCATTTTGGGCCTTTGACGAAGAATGTTGACTGGGCTGGGTCGAACACTGCCGGCCCATTAATGGAGCAAATGTCATAGTAATATTGTGATCTGTCACATATGATTATGTCCGTTGTCGTCGGTCCATTCATTGGTGTATTTTCCACATTCACTGAAAAAAAAAAAAATTTATGAAAATCAAGCTATATAACATTAAGCAAGATCAAGTTAAGCTTGATAGGTCAAAGTTCTTGTGGTCGAGTGACATAACTGTGGCTTCTCAAATGAGAGGCCTTAGGTTCAGACCTCCGTGTGGGAGTATTGACTCTTTGTTGGTTAGGGTCATAAGACGGGTTTCACCCAGAGTTGAACTTATAAGTGGAGTAATAGAGACATGAAAAACTTCCTCAATCAAATAGGTTTGACAATAATCCAACTTTACAAAGAAGGAATGTATAAAACTAATAGAACACAAAACCTTAACATTAGAGAAGGGCTATAATGAATTAAGATTGTTTTAATTATCTCACAATTTCAAATTATCATATTAGGTTATCCATAATTCTAATCTATTCGAAGTGTCTATTACAATAAGATCAAAACCTAAATCTAACCAATTGTAAAGAAGCAAATTTCTTCAACTTAAAACATAAGTTCTCACTAAATTTATAAACATACATTGAGTGTTATGGTGTCAATAATTCAAATCTATTTGGCACGATAGTTACTATACGATAAAAATACAAACCTAACTGAATTAAAGGGAATATAATTCTTCTACTTAATTCACGCATTCTTAGAAAACTTCTAGACATACCTTGAGTACTATTCCGCATGGTTGAAACTATGAGAGCATGGACTGTAGAGGTGGAAGAGGGACGAGCCATGTGGTACACAATGAAGAAAGCGAACAACGAAGAAAAGCATAGCAATTGAATAAAAAGTTTTGAACTCGCACTTTTCTTCATCACCTTAATATTCTTCGTCATCTCTTTACACCCGAAACACCCCAGCATTCTTCGTTATCTTTTTACACTCGAAACGCAACACAACATGGGAGAAACATGAATGGAGTAGAGGGCAGCAAGCTAAGCTAGAGAAGAACAATCTAATGAGCATAGAGCACAAAATACTTATATATGCCGTCTTTGAAGGGTTTGAATTGGTATAAGGAGAAAACAACATACATGTTGTGATAGTCTTATTATAACGTGTTTGGAGGGGTTTTTTGTCTGGCCAGGTGGCTGTACAAGATTGAGAAGCACAACATATGAAGTTGAAAATTGAAAAGTTAGAAATGTTGATTTGTCTTTCACTCAATTTGTGGCGCACTTTAAGCACGCAAGGATAATATCTGCGCTGGAAAATTTATTACAAAAGTAGACTAGATTGCTTCCCTATATTGACCCATACTTTTTATTCTATTTTATTTTATTCCCCTCATACTGTCACTGGTGAGACTCGATCACTGGTCTTTCTTCTCAAATTTCACCATAGTGACCAACTAAACTGCCATACGGCCTCCTAATTGGCCCAACTCTAAGGGCCCCACAGAACATTTGAGAATATGTAAATCATGGTGACTCAATGACTTAGCAGATAGGACCAAATGTCGGTGCGCACAAGGGATCTACCCACTTTGGACAATTCCAACACTGTCGATGTCGAGGTTTGTACCTTTGTCTTTTCTCCTAAATACTGCCTACTAAACCAGTTAGCTAAGTTCGTGTGGCTCCTAATTGGCATTCATTTATATGGGTAGAGGAGTTACAAATATAACAATCATTGAATTTGAAGACTATTAATTTATTAGGAATACTTGATTTCTTAACTATTGACAATTACCAATTTTTATTTCCGACTTTCAATTGGATCATAAATGATCCCTTGACAACACATTTATCCATTTTCATCATCGAATTTCAATTTGACCATAAATGCATTGACTATTGATTTTATTTCATATTTGGTCATCCAGTTAAATATCAATTTAGTAAATATTAAATTTAAGGGTAGTAATATAAAATTTTGAATTTTTATATTCCCACTAATGATGAACCCAAATATTCAATATATTAAATTTATGAACCCAATTTGTCCATCTCAATAATAAACAAATTTTTACATTATAACCCTTAAATTTAATGTTTACTAAATAAATATATAACTAGATGACCAAATCTAAAATAAAATCAATAGACCATTAATGGTCAAATTGAAAGTTGAAGATACAAATTGGTAAAGGTCAATATTCATAGGACCATTTATTGTCCAATTAAAAGTAAAAAAAAAAAAAAAAAAAAAAAAAAAAAAAAAAAAAAAAAAAAAAAA